>NW_027141212.1:52500-73108 GCF_036365525.1 Heterodontus francisci
GTGGATGTGAGTGTATGTGAGTGTGAGTGTATGTGGGTGTGGGTGTGGGTGTGAGTGTGGGTGTGAGTGTGGGTGTGAGTGTATGTGAGTGTGAGTGTATGTGGATGTGGAAGTGGGTGTGAGTGTGGGTGTGAGTGTGGGTGTGAGTGTGTGTGAGTGTGAGTGTATGTGGGTGTGAGTGTGGGTGTGAGTGTGGGTGTGAGTGTGTGTGAGTGTATGTGGGTGTGAGTGTGGGTGTGCGTGCGGGTGAGTGTGAGTGTATGTGGGTGTGGGTGTGAGTGTGGGTGTGAGTGTGTGTGAGTGTTTGTGATTGTGATTGTGTGTGTGAGTGTGAGTGTATGTGGGTGTGGGTGTGAGTGTGAGTGTGGGTGTGAGTGTGGGTGTGGGTGTGGGTGTGAGTGTGGGTGTGAGTGTGGGTGTGAGTGTGTAGTGTATGTGGGTGTGAGTGTGAGTGTGAGTGTGAGTGTATGTGGGTGTGTGTGTATGTGGGTGTGGGTGTGTGTGAGTGTGAGTGTATGTGGGTGTGAGTGTGAGTGTGGGTGTGAGTGTGGGTGAGTGTGAGTGTATGTGGGTGTGGGTGTGAGTGTGGGTGTGAGTGTGAGTATGAGTGTGAGTGTGGGTGTGAGTGTGTGTGAGTGTGAGTGTGAGTGTATGTGGGTGTGGGTGTGAGTGTGAGTGTGTGAGTGTGAGTGTATGTGGGTGTGAGTGTGGGTGTGAGTGTGGGTGAGTGTGAGTGTGGGTGTGAGTGTGTGTGGGTGTGGGTGTGGGTGTGGGTGTGAGTGTGTGTGAGTGTGAGTGTATGTGGGTGTGGGTGTGAGTGTATGTGGGTGTGGGTCTGGGTGTGGGTGTGGGTGAGTGTATGTGGGTGTGGCTGTGGGTGTGAGTGTGTGTGAGTGTTTGTGATTGTGATTGTGTGTGTGAGTGTATGTGGGTGTGGGTGTGGGTGTGGGTGAGTGTGAGTGTATGTGGGTGTGTGTGTGAGTGTGGGTGTGAGTGTGTGTGAGTGTGAGTGTATGTGGGTGTGGGTGTGAGTGTGGGTGTGAGTGTTGGTGAGTGAGAGTGTACGTGGGTGTGGGTGTGAGTGTGGGTGTGAGTGTATGTGGGTGTGAGTGTATGTGGGTGTGGGTGTGAGTGTATGTGGGTGTGAGTGTGAGTGTGGGTGTGGGTGTGAGTGTGAGTGTGGGTGAGTGTGAGTGTATGTGGGTGTGGGTGTGAGTGTGAGTGTGGGTGAGTGTGAGTGTATGTGGGTGTGGGTGTGAGTGTGGGTGTGAGTGTGAGTGTGGGTGTGAGAGTGTGTGAGTGTGAGTGTATGTGGGTGTGGGTGTGAGTGTGGGTGTGAGTGTGGGTGTGGGTGTGAGTGTGGGTGTGTGTGTGGTTGAGTGTGAGTGTATGTGGGTGTGGGTGTGGGTGTGAGTGTGAGTGTGTGTGAGTGTGAGTGTGAGTGTGGGTGTGGGTGTGCGTGTGTGAGAGTGTGAGTGTATGTGGGTGTGGGTGTGAGTGTGGGTGTGCGTGTATGTGGGTGTGGGTGTGGGTGTGAGTGTGTGTGAGTGTGTGTGAGTGTGGGTGTGGGTGTGAGTGTGAGTGTGGGTGTGAGTGTGAGTGTGAGTGTGAGTGTATGTGGGTGTGAGTGTATGTGGGTGTGAGTGTGGGTGTGAGTGTGGGTGTGAGTGTGGGTGTGAGTGTGTATGAGTGTGACAGTGAGTGTATGTGGGTGTGGGTGTGGGTGTGAGTGTATGTCGGTGTGAGTGTGGGTGTGAGTGTGGGTGTGAGTGTGAGTGTGAGTGTGAGTGTGGGTGTGAGTGTGTGTGAGTGTGTGTGAGTGTATGTGGGTGTGGGTGTGGGTGTGGGTGTGTGTGAGTGTGGGTGTGAGTGTGGGTGTGAGTGTGGGTGTGGGTGTGAGTGTGAGTGTTTGTGAGTGTGAGTGTATGTGGGTGTGGGTGTGGGTGTGGGTGTGAGTGTGTGTGAGTGTGAGTGTATGTGGGTGTGGGTGTGAGTGTGAGTATGGGTGTGAGTGTGGGTGTGAGTGTTTGTGAGTGTGAGTGTTTGTGAGGGTGAGTGTATGTGGGTGTTAGTGTGGGTGTGAGTGTATGTGAGTGTGAGTGTATGTGGGTGTGGGTGTGAGTGTGAGTGTGGGTTTGAGTGTGGGTGTGAGTGTATGTGAGTGTGTGAGTGTATGTGGGTGTGGGTGTGGGTGTGGGTGTGAGTGTGGGTGTGAGTGTATGTGAGTGTGGGTGTGAGTGTGTGTTGGTGTGGGTGTGAGTGTGGGTGTGAGTGTGGGTGTGAGTGTGGGTGTGAGTGTGTGTGAGTGTGAGTGTATGTGGGTGTGAGTGTGGGTGTGAGTGTGGGTGTGAGTGTGGGTGTGAGTGTGTGTGAGTGTGAGTGTATGTGGGTGTGGGTGTGGGTGTGTGTGAGTGTGGGTGTGAGTGTGGGTGTGAGTGTGGGTGTGGGTGTGAGTGTGGGTGTGAGTGTGAGTGTATGTGGGTGTGGGTGTGGGTGTGGGTGTGAGTGTGTGTGAGTGTGAGTGTATGTGGGTGTGGGTGTGAGTGTGATTATGGGTGTGAGTGTGGGTGTGAGTGTTTGTGAGTGTGAGTGTATGTGAGGGTGAGTGTATGTGGGTGTTAGTGTGAGTGTGAGTGTATGTGGGTGTGGGTGTGAGTGTGGGTGTGAGTGTATGTGAGTTTGAGTGTATGTGGGTGTGAATGTGAGTGTGGGTGTGTGTGTGTGAGTGTGTGTGTGTGTGTGTGAGTGTGTGTGAGTGTGAGTGTATGTGGGTGTGGGTGTGAGTGTGGGTGTGAGTGTGTGTGAGTGTGAGTGTAAGTGTATGTGTGTGTGGGTGTGAGTGTGTGTGAGTGTGAGTGTGAGTGTATGTGGGTGTGAGTGTGGGTGTGAGTGTGGGTGTGAGTGTGGGTGTGGGTGTGAGTGTGGGTGTGAGTGTGTGTGAGTGTGAGTGTGAGTGTATGTGGGTGTGGGTGTGAGTGTGTGTGTGAGCGTGAGTGTGGGTGTGAGTGTGGGTGTGAGTGTGGGTGTGGGTGTGAGTGTGGGTGTGAGTGTGTGTGAGTGTGAGTGTATGTGGGTGTGAGTGTGGGTGTGAGTGTGTGTGAGTGTGAGTGTGTGTGAGTGTGAGTGTATGTGGGTGTGGGTGTGAGTGTGGGTGTGAGTGTGAGTGTGGGTGTGTGTGAATGTGAGTGTATGTGGGTGTGGGTGTGGGTGTGAGTGTGAGTGTGGGTGTGGATGTGAGTGTATGTGAGTGTGAGTGTATGTGGGTGTGGGTGTGGGTGTGAGTGTGGGTGTGAGTGTGGGTGTGAGTGTATGTGAGTGTGAGTGTATGTGGATGTGGAAGTGGGTGTGAGTGTGGGTGTGAGTGTGGTTGTGAGTGTGTGTGAGTGTGAGTGTATGTGGGTGTGAGTGTGGGTGTGAGTGTGGGTGTGAGTGTGTGTGAGTGTATGTGGGTGTGAGTGTGGGTGTGCGTGCGGGTGAGTGTGAGTGTATGTGGGTGTGGGTGTGAGTGTGGGTGTGAGTGTGTGTGAGTGTTTGTGATTGTGATTGTGTGTGTGAGTGTGAGTGTATGTGGGTGTGGGTGTGAGTGTGAGTGTGGGTGTGAGTGTGGGTGTGGGTGTGGGTGTGAGTGTGGGTGTGAGTGTGGGTGTGAGTGTGTAGTGTATGTGGGTGTGTGGGTGTGAGTGTGAGTGTGAGTGTGAGTGTGGTGTGAGTGTGAGTGTGGGTGTGAGTGTGGGTGTGAGTGTGTGTGAGTGTATGTGGGTGTGAGTGTGGGTGTGCGTGCGGGTGAGTGTGAGTGTATGTGGGTGTGGGTGTGAGTGTGGGTGTGAGTGTGTGTGAGTGTTTGTGATTGTGATTGTGTGTGTGAGTGTGAGTGTATGTGGGTGTGGGTGTGTGTGAGTGTGAGTGTGGTGTGGTGTGGGTGTGGGTGTGGTGTGGTGTGAGTGTGGGTGTGAGTGTGGGTGTGAGTGTGTAGTGTATGTGGGTGTGAGTGTGAGTGTGAGTGTGAGTGTATGTGGGTGTGTGTGTATGTGGGTGTGGGTGTGTGTGAGTGTGAGTGTATGTGGGTGTGAGTGTGAGTGTGGGTGTGAGTGTGGGTGAGTGTGAGTGTATGTGGGTGTGGGTGTGAGTGTGGGTGTGAGTGTGAGTATGAGTGTGAGTGTGGGTGTGAGTGTGTGTGAGTGTGAGTGTGAGTGTATGTGGGTGTGGGTGTGAGTGTGGGTGTGAGAGTGTGTGAGTGTGAGTGTATGTGGGTGTGAGTGTGGGTGTGAGTGTGGGTGAGTGTGAGTGTGGGTGTGAGTGTGTGTGGGTGTGGGTGTGGGTGTGGGTGTGAGTGTGTGTGAGTGTGAGTGTATGTGGGTGTGGGTGTGAGTGTATGTGGGTGTGGGTCTGGGTGTGGGTGTGGGTGAGTGTATGTGGGTGTGGCTGTGGGTGTGAGTGTGTGTGAGTGTTGTGATTGTGATTGTGTGTGTGAGTGTATGTGGGTGTGGGTGTGGGTGTGGGTGAGTGTGAGTGTATGTGGGTGTGTGTGTGAGTGTGGGTGTGAGTGTGTGTGAGTGTGAGTGTATGTGGGTGTGGGTGTGAGTGTGGGTGTGAGTGTTGGTGAGTGAGAGTGTACGTGGGTGTGGGTGTGAGTGTGGGTGTGAGTGTATGTGGGTGTGAGTGTATGTGGGTGTGGGTGTGAGTGTATGTGGGTGTGAGTGTGAGTGTGGGTGTGGGTGTGAGTGTGAGTGTGGGTGAGTGTGAGTGTATGTGGGTGTGGGTGTGAGTGTGAGTGTGGGTGAGTGTGAGTGTATGTGGGTGTGGGTGTGAGTGTGGGTGTGAGTGTGAGTGTGGGTGTGAGAGTGTGTGAGTGTGAGTGTATGTGGGTGTGGGTGTGAGTGTGGGTGTGAGTGTGGGTGTGGGTGTGAGTGTGGGTGTGTGTGTGGTTGAGTGTGAGTGTATGTGGGTGTGGGTGTGGGTGTGAGTGTGAGTGTGTGTGAGTGTGAGTGTGAGTGTGGGTGTGGGTGTGCGTGTGTGAGAGTGTGAGTGTGAGTGTATGTGGGTGTGGGTGTGAGTGTGGGTGTGAGAGTGTGTAAGTGTGAGTGTATGTGGGTGTGAGTGTGGGTGAGTGTGAGTGTGGGTGTGAGTGTGTGTGGGTGTGGGTGTGGGTGTGGGTGTGAGTGTGTGTGAGTGTGAGTGTATGTGGGTGTGGTGTGTGTGAGTGTATGTGGGTGTGGGTCTGGGTGTGGGTGTGGGTGAGTGTATGTGGGTGTGGCTGTGGGTGTGAGTGTGTGTGAGTGTTTGTGATTGTGATTGTGTGTGTGAGTGTATGTGGGTGTGGGTGTGGGTGTGGGTGAGTGTGAGTGTATGTGGGTGTGTGTGTGAGTGTGGGTGTGAGTGTGTGTGAGTGTGAGTGTATGTGGGTGTGGGTGTGAGTGTGGGTGTGAGTGTGGGTGAGTGTGAGTGTACGTGGGTGTGGGTGTGAGTGTGGGTGTGAGTGTATGTGGGTGTGAGTGTATGTGGGTGTGGGTGTGAGTGTATGTGGGTGTGAGTGTGAGTGTGGGTGTGGGTGTGAGTGTGAGTGTGGGTGAGTGTGAGTGTATGTGGGTGTGGGTGTGGTGTGTGAGTGTGGGTGAGTGTGAGTGTATGTGGGTGTGGGTGTGAGTGTGGGTGTGAGTGTGAGTGTGGGTGTGAGTCTGTGTGAGTGTGAGTGTATGTGGGTGTGGGTGTGTGTGGGTGTGAGTGTGGGTGTGGGTGTGAGTGTGGGTGTGTGTGTGGGTGAGTGTGAGTGTATGTGGGTGTGGGTGTGGGTGTGAGTGTGAGTGTGTGTGAGTGTGAGTGTGAGTGTGGGTGTGGGTGTGCGTGTGTGAGAGTGTGAGTGTATGTGGTGTGGGTGTGAGTGTGGGTGTGCGTGTATGTGGGTGTGGGTGTGGGTGTGAGTGTGTGTGAGTGTGGGTGTGAGTGTGAGTGTGAGTGTGGGTGTGAGTGTGAGTGTGAGTGTATGTGGGTGTGGGTTGTGGGTGTGAGTGTGGGTGTGAGTGTGGGTGTGAGTGTGGGTGTGAGTGTGGGTGTGAGTGTGTATGAGTGTGACAGTGAGTGTATGTGGGTGTGGGTGTGGGTGTGAGTGTAGTCGGTGTGAGTGTGGGTGTGAGTGTGGGTGTGAGTGTGAGTGTGAGTGTGGGTGTGAGTGTGTGTGAGTGTGTGTGAGTGTGAGTGTATGTGGGTGTGGGTGTGGGTGTGGGTGTGTGTGAGTGTGGGTGTGAGTGTGGGTGTGAGTGTGGGTGTGGGTGTGAGTGTGGGTGTGAGTGTTTGTGAGTGTGAGTGTATGTGGGTGTGGTGTGGGTGTGGTGTGTGTGTTGTGTGAGTGTGAGTGTATGTGGGTGTGGGTGTGAGTGTGAGTATGGTGTGTGAGTGTGGGTGTGAGTGTTTGTGAGTGTGAGTGTTTGTGAGGGTGAGTGTATGTGGGTGTTAGTGTGGGTGTGAGTGTATGTGAGTGTGAGTGTATGTGGGTGTGGGTGTGAGTGTGAGTGTGGGTTTGAGTGTGGGTGTGAGTGTATGTGAGTGTGAGTGTATGTGGGTGAGGGTGTGGGTGTGAGTGTGGGTGTGAGTGTATGTGAGTGTGGTGGGGTGGTGAATGTGGGTGTGGGTGTGGTGTGGGTGTGAGTGTGGGTGTGAGTGTGGTGTGAGTGTGTGTGAGTGTGAGTGTATGTGGGTGTGGGTGTGGGTGTGGGTGAGTGTGGGTGTGAGTGTGGGTGTGAGTGTGGGTGTGGGTGTGGTGTGGGTGTGAGTGTGAGTGTATGTGGGTGTGGGTGTGGGTGTGGGTGTGAGTGTGTGTGAGTGTGAGTGTATGTGGGTGTGGGTGTGAGTGTGATTATGGGTGTGGTGTGGGTGTGAGTGTTTGTGAGTGTGAGTGTATGTGAGGGTGAGTGGTGTGTGGGGTGTAGTGTGGGTGTGGTGTATGTGGGGTGTGGGTGTGGGTGTGAGTGTGTGTGAGTGTGAGTGTGAGTGTATGTGGGTGTGGGTGTGAGTGTGGGTGTGAGTGTATGTGAGTTGAGTGTATGTGGGTGTGATGTGAGTGTGGGTGTGTGTGTGTGTGAGTGTGAGTGTGAGTGTATGTGGGTGTGAGTGTGGGTGTGAGTGTGGGTGTGAGTGTGGGTGTGAGTGTGGGTGTAGTGTGGGTGTGGGTGTGAGTGTGGGTGTGAGTGTGTGTGAGTGTGAGTGTGAGTGTATGTGGGTGTGGGTGTGAGTGTGTGTGAGCGTGAGTGTGGGTGTGAGTGCGGGTGTGAGTGTGGGTGTGGGTGTGAGTGTGGGTGTGAGTGTGTGTGAGTGTGAGTGTATGTGGGTGTGAGTGTGGGTGTGAGTGTGTGTGAGTGTGAGTGTGTGTGAGTGTGAGTGTATGTGGGTGTGGGTGTGAGTGTGGGTGTGAGTGTGGTGTGTGGGTGTGTGTGATGTGAGTGTATGTGGGTGTGGGTGTGGGTGTGAGTGTGAGTGTGGGTGTGGATGTGAGTGTTGTGAGTGTGAGTGTATGTGGGTGTGGGTGTGGGTGTGAGTGTGGGTGTGAGTGTGGGTGTGAGTGTATGTGAGTGTGAGTGTATGTGGATGTGGAAGTGGGTGTGAGTGTGGGTGTGAGTGTGGGTGTGAGTGTGTGTGAGTGTGAGTGTATGTGGGTGTGAGTGTGGGTGTGAGTGTGGGTGTGAGTGTGTGTGAGTGTATGTGGGGTGTGAGTGTGGGTGTGCGTGCGGGTGAGTGTGAGTGTATGTGGGTGTGGGTGTGAGTGTGGGTGTGAGTGTGTGTGAGTGTTTGTGATTGTGATTGTGTGTGTGAGTGTGAGTGTATGTGGGTGTGGGGTGTGAGTGTGAGTGTGGGTGTGAGTGTGGGTGTGGGTGTGGTGTGAGTGTGGGTGTGAGTGTGGGTGTGAGTGTGTAGTGTATGTGGGTGTGAGTGTGAGTGTGAGTGTGAGTGTATGTGGGTGTGTGTGTATGTGGGTGTGGGTGTGTGTGAGTGTGAGTGTATGTGGGTGTGAGTGTGAGTGTGGGTGTGAGTGTGGGTGAGTGTGAGTGTATGTGGGTGTGGGTGTGAGTGTGGGTGTGAGTGTGAGTATGAGTGTGAGTGTGGGTGTGAGTGTGTGTGAGTGTGAGTGTGAGTGTATGTGGGTGTGGGTGTGAGTGTGAGTGTGTGAGTGTGAGTGTATGTGGGTGTGAGTGTGGGTGTGAGTGTGGGTGAGTGTGAGTGTGGGTGTGAGTGTGTGTGGGGTGTGGGTGTGGGTGTGGGTGTGAGTGTGTGTGAGTGTGAGTGTATGTGGGTGTGGGTGTGAGTGTATGTGGGTGTGGGTCTGGGTGTGGGTGGTGGGTGAGTGTATGTGGGTGTGGCTGTGGGTGTGAGTGTGTGTGAGTGTTTGTGATTGTGATTGTGTGTGTGAGTGTATGTGGGTGTGGGTGTGGGTGTGGGTGAGTGTGAGTGTATGTGGGTGTGTGTGTGAGTGTGGGTGTGAGTGTGTGTGAGTGTGAGTGTATGTGGGTGTGGGTGTGAGTGTGGGTGTGAGTGTTGGTGAGTGAGAGTGTACGTGGGTGTGGGTGTGAGTGTGGGTGTGAGTGTATGTGGGTGTGAGTGTATGTGGGTGTGGGTGTGAGTGTATGTGGGTGTGAGTGTGAGTGTGGGTGTGGGTGTGAGTGTGAGTGTGGGTGAGTGTGAGTGTATGTGGGTGTGGGTGTGAGTGTGGTGTGGTGAGTGTGAGTGTATGTGGGTGTGGGTGTGAGTGTGGGTGTGAGTGTGAGTGTGGGTGTGAGAGTGTGTGAGTGTGAGTGTATGTGGGTGTGGGTGTGAGTGTGGGTGTGAGTGTGGGTGTGGGTGTGAGTGTGGGTGTGTGTGTGGTTGAGTGTGAGTGTATGTGGGTGTGGGTGTGGGTGTGAGTGTGAGTGTGTGTGAGTGTGAGTGTGAGTGTGGGTGTGGGTGTGCGTGTGTGAGAGTGTGAGTGTATGTGGGTGTGGGTGTGAGTGTGGGTGTGCGTGTATGTGGGTGTGGGTGTGGGTGTGAGTGTGTGTGAGTGTGTGTGAGTGTGGGTGTGGGTGTGAGTGTGAGTGTGGGTGTGAGTGTGAGTGTGAGTGTGAGTGTATGTGGGTGTGAGTGTATGTGGGTGTGAGTGTGGGTGTGAGTGTGGGTGTGAGTGTGGGTGTGAGTGTGTATGAGTGTGACAGTGAGTGTATGTGGGTGTGGGGTGTGGGTGTGAGTGTATGTCGGTGTGAGTGTGGGTGTGAGTGTGGGTGTGAGTGTGAGTGTGAGTGTGGGTGTGAGTGTGTGTGAGTGTGTGTGAGTGTATGTGGGTGTGGGTGTGGGTGTGGGTGTGTGTGAGTGTGGGTGTGAGTGTGGTGTGAGTGTGGGTGTGGGTGTGAGTGTGAGTGTTTGTGAGTGTGAGTGTTGTGGGTGTGGGTGTGGGTGTGGGTGTGAGTGTGTGTGAGTGTGAGTGTATGTGGGTGTGGGTGTGAGTGTGAGTATGGGTGTGAGTGTGGGTGTGAGTGTTTGTGAGTGTGAGTGTTTGTGAGGGTGAGTGTATGTGGGTGTTAGTGTGGGTGTGAGTGTATGTGAGTGTGAGTGTATGTGGGTGTGGGTGTGAGTGTGAGTGTGGGTTTGAGTGTGGGTGTGAGTGTATGTGAGTGTGAGTGTATGTGGGTGTGGGTGTGGGTGTGGGTGTGAGTGTGGGTGTGAGTGTATGTGAGTGTGGGTGTGAGTGTGTGTTGGTGTGGGTGTGAGTGTGGGTGTGAGTGTGGGTGTGAGTGTGGGTGTGAGTGTGTGTGAGTGTGAGTGTATGTGGGTGTGAGTGTGGGTGTGAGTGTGGGTGTGAGTGTGGGTGTGAGTGTGTGTGAGTGTGAGTGTATGTGGGTGTGGGTGTGGGTGTGTGTGAGTGTGGGTGTGAGTGTGGGTGTGAGTGTGGGTGTGGGTGTGAGTGTGGGTGTGAGTGTGAGTGTATGTGGGTGTGGGTGTGGGTGTGGGTGTGTGTGAGTGTGTGAGTGTGAGTGTATGTGGGTGTGGGTGTGAGTGTGATTATGGGTGTGAGTGTGGGTGTGAGTGTTGTGAGTGTGAGTGTATGTGAGGGTGAGTGTATGTGGGTGTTAGTGTGAGTGTGAGTGTATGTGGGTGTGGGTGTGAGTGTGGGTGTGAGTGTATGTGAGTTTGAGTGTATGTGGGGTGTGAATGTGAGTGTGGGTGTGTGTGTGTGAGTGTGTGTGTGTGTGTGTGAGTGTGTGTGAGTGTGAGTGTATGTGGGTGTGGGTGTGAGTGTGGGTGTGAGTGTGTGTGAGTGTGAGTGTAAGTGTATGTGTGTGTGGGTGTGAGTGTGTGTGAGTGTGAGTGTGAGTGTATGTGGGTGTGAGTGTGGGTGTGAGTGTGGGTGTGAGTGTGGGTGTGGGTGTGAGTGTGGGTGTGAGTGTGTGTGAGTGTGAGTGTGAGTGTATGTGGGGTGTGGGTGTGAGTGTGTGTGAGCGTGAGTGTGGGTGTGAGTGTGGGTGTGAGTGTGGGTGTGGGTGTGAGTGTGGGTGTGAGTGTGTGTGAGTGTGAGTGTATGTGGGGTGTGAGTGTGGGTGTGAGTGTGTGTGAGTGTGAGTGTGTGTGAGTGTGAGTGTATGTGGGTGTGGGTGTGAGTGTGGGTGTGAGTGTGAGTGTGGGTGTGTGTGAATGTGAGTGTATGTGGGTGTGGGGTGTGGGTGTGAGTGTGAGTGTGGGTGTGGATGTGAGTGTATGTGAGTGTGAGTGTATGTGGGTGTGGGTGTGGGTGTGAGTGTGGGTGTGAGTGTGGGTGTGAGTGTATGTGAGTGTGAGTGTATGTGGATGTGGAAGTGGGTGTGAGTGTGGGTGTGAGTGTGGTGTGTGAGTGTGTGTGAGTGTGAGTGTATGTGGGTGTGAGTGTGGGTGTGAGTGTGGGTGTGAGTGTGTGTGAGTGTATGTGGGTGTGAGTGTGGGTGTGCGTGCGGGTGAGTGTGAGTGTATGTGGGTGTGGGTGTGAGTGTGGGTGTGAGTGTGTGTGAGTGTTTGTGATTGTGATTGTGTGTGTGAGTGTGAGTGTATGTGGGTGTGGGTGTGAGTGTGAGTGTGGGTGTGAGTGTGGGTGTGGGTGTGGGTGTGAGTGTGGGTGTGAGTGTGGGTGTGAGTGTGTAGTGTATGTGGGTGTGGGTGTGAGTGTGAGTGTGAGTGTGAGTGTGGGTGTGAGTGTGAGTGTGGGTGTGAGTGTGGGTGTGAGTGTGTGTGAGTGTATGTGGGTGTGAGTGTGGGTGTGCGTGCGGGTGAGTGTGAGTGTATGTGGGTGTGGGTGTGAGTGTGGTTGTGGTGTGGTGTGTGTGAGTGTTTGTGATTGTGATTGTGTGTGTGAGTGTGAGTGTATGTGGGTGTGGGTGTGAGTGTGAGTGTGGGTGTGAGTGTGGGTTGTGGGTGTGGGTGTGAGTGTGGGTGTGAGTGTGGGTGTGAGTGTGTAGTGTATGTGGGTGTGAGTGTGAGTGTGAGTGTGAGTGTATGTGGGTGTGTGTGTATGTGGGTGTGGGTGTGTGTGAGTGTGAGTGTATGTGGGTGTGAGTGTGAGTGTGGGGTGTGAGTGTGGGTGAGTGTGAGTGTATGTGGGTGTGGGTGTGAGTGTGGGTGTGAGTGTGAGTATGAGTGTGAGTGTGGGTGTGAGTGTGTGTGAGTGTGAGTGTGAGTGTATGTGGGGTGTGGGTGTGAGTGTGGGTGTGAGAGTGTGTGAGTGTGAGTGTATGTGGGTGTGAGTGTGGGTTGTGAGTGTGGGTGAGTGTGAGTGTGGGTGTGAGTGTGTGTGGGTGTGGGTGTGGGTGTGGGTGTGAGTGTGTGTGAGTGTGAGTGTATGTGGGTGTGGGTGTGAGTGTATGTGGGTGTGGGTCTGGGTGTGGGTGTGGGTGTGAGTGTATGTGGGTGTGGCTGTGGGTGTGAGTGTGTGTGAGTGTTTGTGATTGTGATTGTGTGT
Source organism: Heterodontus francisci (assembly GCF_036365525.1). NCBI lineage: Eukaryota > Metazoa > Chordata > Chondrichthyes > Heterodontiformes > Heterodontidae > Heterodontus > Heterodontus francisci. The sequence continues at coordinate 64,442 of NW_027141212.1, forward strand.
GTGAGTGTATGTGGGTGTGGGTGTGGGTGTGGGTGAGTGTGAGTGTATGTGGGTGTGTGTGTGAGTGTGGGTGTGAGTGTGTGTGAGTGTGAGTGTATGTGGGTGTGGGTGTGAGTGTGGGTGTGAGTGTTGGTGAGTGTGAGTGTACGTGGGTGTGGGTGTGAGTGTGGGTGTGAGTGTATGTGGGTGTGAGTGTATGTGGGTGTGGGTGTGAGTGTATGTGGGTGTGAGTGTGAGTGTGGGTGTGGGTGTGGAGTGTGAGTGTGGGTGAGTGTGAGTGTATGTGGGTGTGGGTGTGAGTGTGAGTGTGGGGTGAGTGTGAGTGTATGTGGGTGTGGGTGTGAGTGTGGGTGTGAGTGTGAGTGTGGGTGTGAGAGTGTGTGAGTGTGAGTGTATGTGGGTGTGGGTGTGAGTGTGGGTGTGAGTGTGGGTGTGGGTGTGAGTGTGGGTGTGTGTGTGGTTGAGTGTGAGTGTATGTGGGTGTGGGTGTGGGTGTGAGTGTGAGTGTGTGAGTGTGAGTGTGAGTGTGGGTGTGGGTGTGCGTGTGTGAGAGTGTGAGTGTATGTGGGTGTGGGTGTGAGTGTGGGTGTGCGTGTATGTGGGTGTGGGTGTGGGTGTGAGTGTGTGTGAGTGTGTGTGAGTGTGGGTGTGGGTGTGAGTGTGAGTGTGGGTGTGGAGTGTGAGTGTGAGTGTGGTGTGAGTGTATGTGGGTGTGAGTGTATGTGGGTGTGAGTGTGTGGGTGTGAGTGTGGGTGTGAGTGTGGGTGTGAGTGTGTATGAGTGTGAAGTGAGTGTATGTGGGTGTGGGTGTGGGTGTGAGTGTATGTCGGTGTGAGTGTGGGTGTGAGTGTGGGTGTGAGTGTGAGTGTGAGTGTGGGTGTGTGAGTGTGTGTGAGTGTGTGTGAGTGTATGTGGGTGTGGGTGTGGGTGTGGGTGTGTGTGAGTGTGGGTGTGAGTGTGGGTGTGAGTGTGGGTGTGGGTGTGAGTGTGAGTGTTTGTGAGTGTGAGTGTATGTGGGTGTGGGTGTGGGTGTGGGTGTGAGTGTGTGTGAGTGTGAGTGTATGTGGGTGTGGGTGTGAGTGTGAGTATGGGTGTGAGTGTGGGTGTGAGTGTTTGTGAGTGTGAGTGTTTGTGAGGGTGAGTGTATGTGGGTGTTAGTGTGGGTGTGAGTGTATGTGAGTGTGAGTGTATGTGGGTGTGGGTGTGAGTGTGAGTGTGGGTTTGAGTGTGGGTGTGAGTGTATGTGAGTGTGAGTGTATGTGGGTGTGGGTGTGGGTGTGGGTGTGAGTGTGGGTGTGAGTGTATGTGAGTGTGGGTGTGAGTGTGTGTTGGTGTGGGTGTGAGTGTGGGTGTGAGTGTGGGTGTGAGTGTGGGTGTGAGTGTGTGTGAGTGTGAGTGTATGTGGGTGTGAGTGTGGGTGTGAGTGTGGGTGTGAGTGTGGGTGTGAGTGTGTGTGAGTGTGAGTGTATGTGGGTGTGGGTGTGTGGGTGTGTGTGAGTGTGGGTGTGAGTGTGGGTGTGAGTGTGGGTGTGGGTGTGAGTGTGGGTGTGAGTGTGAGTGTATGTGGGTGTGGGTGTGGGTGTGGGTGTGAGTGTGTGTGAGTGTGAGTGTATGTGGGTGTGTGGGTGTGAGTGTGATTATGGGTGTGAGTGTGGGTGTGAGTGTTTGTGAGTGTGAGTGTATGTGAGGGTGAGTGTATGTGGGTGTTAGTGTGAGTGTGAGTGTATGTGGGTGTGGGTGTGAGTGTGGGTGTGAGTGTATGTGAGTTTGAGTGTATGTGGGTGTGAATGTGAGTGTGGGTGTGTGTGTGTGAGTGTGTGTGAGTGTGAGTGTATGTGGGTGTGGGTGTGAGTGTGGGTGTGAGTGTGTGTGAGTGTGAGTGTAAGTGTATGTGTGTGTGGGGTGTGAGTGTGTGTGAGTGTGAGTGTGAGTGTATGTGGGTGTGAGTGTGGGGTGTGAGTGTGGGTGTGAGTGTGGGTGTGGGTGTGAGTGTGGGTGTGAGTGTGTGTGAGTGTGAGTGTGAGTGTATGTGGGTGTGGGTGTGAGTGTGTGTGAGCGTGAGTGTGGGTGTGAGTGTGGGTGTGAGTGTGGGTGTGGGTGTGAGTGTGGGTGTGAGTGTGTGTGAGTGTGAGTGTATGTGGGTGTGAGTGTGGGTGTGAGTGTGTGTGAGTGTGAGTGTGTGTGAGTGTGAGTGTATGTGGGTGTGGGTGTGAGTGTGGGTGTGAGTGTGAGTGTGGGTGTGTGTGAATGTGAGTGTATGTGGGTGTGGGTGTGGGTGTGAGTGTGAGTGTGGGTGTGGATGTGAGTGTATGTGAGTGTGAGTGTATGTGGGTGTGGGTGTGGGTGTGAGTGTGGGTGTGAGTGTGGGTGTGAGTGTATGTGAGTGTGAGTGTATGTGGATGTGGAAGTGGGTGTGAGTGTGGGTGTGAGTGTGGGTGTGAGTGTGTGTGAGTGTGAGTGTATGTGGGTGTGAGTGTGGGTGTGAGTGTGGGTGTGAGTGTGTGTGAGTGTATGTGGGTGTGAGTGTGGGTGTGCGTGCGGGTGAGTGTGAGTGTATGTGGGTGTGGGTGTGAGTGTGGGTGTGAGTGTGTGTGAGTGTTTGTGATTGTGATTGTGTGTGTGAGTGTGAGTGTATGTGGGTGTGGGTGTGAGTGTGAGTGTGGGTGTGAGTGTGGGTGTGGGTGTGGGTGTGAGTGTGGGTGTGTGAGTGTGGGTGTGAGTGTGTAGTGTATGTGGGTGTGGGTGTGAGTGTGAGTGTGAGTGTGAGTGTGAGTGTATGTGGGTGTGTGTGTATGTGGGTGTGGGTGTGTGTGAGTGTGAGTGTATGTGGGTGTGAGTGTGAGTGTGGGTGTGAGTGTGAGTGTGGGTGAGTGTGAGTGTATGTGGGTGTGGGTGTGAGTGTGGGTGTGAGTGTGAGTATGAGTGTGAGTGTGGGTGTGAGTGTGTGTGAGTGTGAGTGTGAGTGTATGTGGGTGTGGGTGTGAGTGTGGGTGTGAGAGTGTGTGAGTGTGAGTGTATGTGGGTGTGAGTGTGGGTGTGAGTGTGGGTGAGTGTGAGTGTATGTGGGTGTGGGTGTGAGTGTGGGTGTGAGTGTGTGTGAGTGTGAGTGTATGTGGGTGTGGGTGGTGGTGTGGTGTGTGAGTGTGAGTGTATGTGGGTGTGAGTGTGCGTGTGGGTGTGGGTGTGAGTGTGTGTGAGTGTATGTGGGTGTGGGTGTGAGTGTGGGTGTGAGTGTATGTGAGTGTGGGTGTGGGTGTGGTGTGAGTGTGAGTGTGAGTGTTGTGGGTGTGATTGTATGTGGGTGTGGGTGTGAGTGTGTGTGGTGTGTGAGTGTATGTGGGTGTGAGTGTGAGTGTGGGTGTGGGTGTGAGTGTGGGTGAGTGTGAGTGTATGTGGGTGTGGGTGTGAGTGTGGGTGGGTGTGAGTGTGAGTATGAGTGTGAGTGTGGGTGTGGGTGTGTGTGGTGTGAGTGTGAGTGTATGTGGGTGTGGGTGTGAGTGTGGGTGTGAGAGTGTGTGAGTGTGAGTGTTGTGGGTGTGGGTGTGAGTGTGGGTGTGAGTGTGGGTGAGTGTGAGTGTATGTGGGTGTGGGTGTGGGTGTGGTGTGTGTGTGGTGAGTGTGAGTGTATGTGGGTGTGGGTGTGAGTGTGTGTGAGTGTGAGTGTAGGTGGGTGTGGAGTGTGGAGTGTGGGTGTGGGGGTGTGTGTGTGTGTGAGTGTAGGGTGGGTGGGTTGTGAGTGTGGGTGTGAGTGTATGTGGGTGTGGGTGTGAGTGTGTGTGAGTGTGGTGTATGTGGGTGTGGGTGTGGGTGTGGGTGTGAGTGTGAGTGTATGTGGGTGTGGGTGTGAGTGTGAGTGTGGGTGTGAGTGTGAGTGGTGTGAGTGTGGGTGTGAGTGTGAGGTGGGTGTGTGTGTGTGAGTGTGAGTGTATGTGGGTGTGAGTGTATGTGGGTGTGAGTGTGGGTGTGAGTGTGGGTGTGAGTGTGTGTGAGTGTGAGTGTATGTGGGTGTGGGTGTGGTGTGGGTGTGGGTGTGAGTGTGTGTGTGTGTGAGTGTGAGTGTTGTGGGTGTGAGGTGGGGTGTGAGTGTGGGTGTGAGTGTGGGTGTGGTGTGGGTGTGTGTGGAGTGTGAGTGTTGTGGGTGTGGGTGTGAGGTGTGTGTGAGTGTGAGTGTGGGTGTGAGTGTGGGTGTGAGTGTGGGTATGGTGTGGGTGTGGGTGTGAGTGTGTGTGAGTGTGAGTGTATGTGGGTGTGGGTGTGTGTGTGTGTGAGTGTGAGTGTATGTGGGTGTGGGTGTGAGTGTGAGTATGGGTGTGAGTGTGGGTGTGAGTGTTTGTGAGTGTGAGTGTATGTGGGTGTGGGTGTGAGTGTGAGTGTGGGTTGAGTGTGGGTGTGAGTGTATGTGAGTGTGTGTATGTGGGTGTGGGTGTGGGTGTATGTGGGTGTGAGTGTGGGTGTGAGTGTATGTGAGGTGTGAGTGTATGTGGGTGTGGGTGTGAGTGTGAGTGTGGGTGTGAGTGTGGGTGTGAGTGTATGTGAGTGTGAGTGTATGTGGGTGTGAGTGTGGGGTGTGAGTGTGGGTGTGAGTGTGGGTGTGAGTGTGGGTGTGGGTGTGAGTGTGGGTGTGAGTGTGGGTGTGAGTGGGTGTGTGAGTGTGGGTGTGAGTGTATCTGGGTGTGGGTGTGAGTGTGAGTGTATGTGGGTGTGGGTGTGAGTGTGGGTGTGAGTGTGTGTGAGTGTGAGTGTGAGTGTATGGAGTGTGGGTGTGAGTGTGGGTGTGAGTGTGAGTGTGAGTGTGAGTGTATGTGGGTGTGGGTGTGGGTGTGAGTGTGGGTGTGAGTGTGTGTGAGTGTATGTGGGTGTGAGTGTGGGTGTGAGTGTATGTGGGTGTGGGTGTGAGTGTGGTGTGAGTGTGTGTGAGTGTGGGTGTGAGTGTATGTGGAGTTTGAGTGTATGTGGGTGTGATGTGAGTGTGGTGTGAGTGTGGGTATGAGTGTGTGTGAGTGTGTGTAGTGTGAGTGTATGTGGTGTGGGTGTGTGAGTGTGGGTTGTGAGTGTGTGTGTGAGTGTATGTGGGTGTGGGTGTGTGTGGGTGTGAGTGTGTGTGAGGTGTGAGTGTGAGTGGATGTGGGTGTGAGTGTGGGTGTGAGTGTGGGTGTGAGTGTGGGTGTGAGTGTGGGTGTGGGTGTGAGTGTGGGTGTGAGTGTGTGTGAGTGTGAGTGTATGTGGGTGTGGGTGTGGGTGTGAGTGTGGGTGTGAGTGTGTGTGAGTGTGAGTGTGGGTGTGAGTGTGGGTGTGAGTGTGGGTGTGGGTGTGAGTGTGTGTGTGAGTGTGTGTGAGTGTGTGTGTATGTGGGTGTGGGTGTGAGTGTGGGTGTGAGTGTGTGTGAGTGTGAGTGTATGTGGGTGTGAGTGTGGGTGTGAGTGTGTGTGAGTGTGAGTGTATGTGGGTGTGGGTGTGAGTGTGGGTGTGAGTGTGGGTGTGAGTGTGTGTGAGTATGAGTGTATGTGGGTGTGGGTGTGAGTGTGAGTGTGGGTGTGGGTGTGAGTGTATGTGAGTGTGAGTGTATGGGTGGGTGTGGGTGTGGGTGGGTGAGTGTGGGTGTGAGTGTGGGTGTAGTGTGAGTGTAGGTGTGGTGTGGGTGTGAGTGTGTGTGAGTGTGAGTGTATGTGGGTGTGGGTGTGGGTGTGAGTGTGGGTGTGAGTGTGTGTGAGTGTATGTGGGTGTCAGTGTGGGTGTGAGTGTATGTGGGTGTGGGTGTGGGTGTGAGTGTGAGTGTGAGTGTATGTGGGTGTGGGTGTGAGTGTGGGGTGTGAGTGTTGTGAGTTTGAGTGTATGTGGGTGTGAATGTGAGTGTGGGTGTGAGTGTGGGTATGAGTGTGTGTGAGTGTGTGTGAGTGTGAGTGTATGTGGTGTGGGTGTGGGTGTGTGTGAGTGTGAGTGTATGTGGGTGTGGGGTGTGGGGTGTGAGTGTGTGTGAGTGTGAGTGTGAGTGTGGTGTGAGGTGTGGGTGTGAGTGTGGGTGTGAGTGTGGGTGTGGGTGTGAGTGTGTGTGAGTGTTGTGGTGTGTGGGTGTGGGTGTGGGTGTGAGTGTGTGTGGAGTGTGAGTGTGGGTGTGAGTGTGGGTGGTGTGAGTGTGGGTGTGGGTGTGAGTGTGGGTGTGAGTGTGTGTGAGTGTGAGTGTATGTGGGTGTGAGTGTGGGTGTGAGTGTGTGTGAGTGTGAGTGTATGTGGGTGTGGGTGTGAGTGTGGGTGTGAGTGTGGGTGTGAGTTGTGTGAGTGTGAGTGTATGTGGGTGTGGGTGTGAGTGTGAGTGTGGGTGTGGGTGTGAGTGTATGTGAGTGTGAGTGTATGTGGGTGTGGGTGTGGGTGTGTGGGTGTGGGTGTATGTGAGTGTGGGTGTGAGTGTGGGTGTGAGTGTGTGTGAGTGTGAGTGTATGTGGGTGTGGGTGTGGGTGTGAGTGTGGGTGTGGAGTGTGTGTGAGTGTATGTGGGTGTCAGTGTGGGTGTGAGTGTATGTGGGTGTGGGTGTGGGTGTGAGTGTGAGTGTGAGTGTATGTGGGTGTGGGTGTGAGTGTGGGTGTGAGTGTATGTGAGTTTGAGTGTAAGTGGGTGTGAATGTGGGGTGTGAGTGTGGGTATGAGTGTGTGTGAGTGTGTGTGAGTGTGAGTGTATGTGGATGTGGGTGTGGTGTGGGTGTGAGTGTGTGTGAGTGTGAGTGTTGTGGGTGTGGGTGTGGGTGTGAGTGTGTGTGGTGTGTGAGTGTGAGTGGTGTGGGTGTGAGTGTGGGTGTGAGTGTGGGTGTGAGTGTGGGTGTGAGTGTGGGTGTGGTGTGGGTGTGGGTGTGAGTGTGTGTGAGTGTGAGTGTATGTGGGTGTGGGTGTGGGTGTGGGTGTGAGTGTGGTGGGTGTGAGTGTGGGTGTGAGTGTGGTGTGGTGTGAGTGTGGGTGTGGGTGTGAGTGTGGGTGTGAGTGTGTGTGTGGTGTGAGTGTGGTGGTGTGTGTGTGGGTGTGAGTGTGGGTGTGAGTGTGTGTGAGTGTGGTGTATGTGGGTGTGAGTGTGGGTGTGAGTGTGTGTGAGTGTGAGTGTATGTGGGTGTGGGTGTGAGTGTGGGTGTGAGTGTGGGTGTGAGTGTGTGTGAGTGTGAGTGTATGTGGTGTGGGTGTGGTGTGAGTGTGGTGTGGGTGTGAGTGTATGTGAGTGTGAGTGTGTGTGGTGTGGGTGTGGGTGTGAGTGTGGGTGTGAGTGTGGTGTGAGTGTGTGAGTGTGAGTGTATGTGGTGTGGAGTGGTTGTGAGTGTGGGTGTGAGTGTGGGTGTGAGTGTGTGACTGTGAGTGTATGTGGGTGTGGGTGTGAGTGTGGGTGTGAGTGTATGTGAGTGTGAGTGTGAGTGTATGTGGGTGTGGGTGTGGTGTGAGTGTGTGTGGGTATGTGGGTGTGGGTGTGTGGTGTGAGTGGATGTGAGTGTGAGTGTGAGTGTGGGTGTGAGTGTGTGTGGTGTGGTGTGGGTGTGAGTGTATGTGGGTGTGGGTGTGGGTGTGGGTGTGTGTGTGTGGTGTGTGAGTGTGGGTGTGAGTGTGGGTGTGGTGTGAGTGTGGGTGTGAGTGGTTTGTGAGTGTGAGTGTATGTGGGTGTGGGTGTGTGTGTGGGTGTGAGTGTGTGTGAGTGTGGTGTAGTGAGTGTGGGTGTGAGTGTGTGTATGGGTGTGAGTGTGGGTGTGAGTGTTTGTGAGGTGAGGGTTGTGAGGGTGAGTGTATGTGGGTGTTAGTGTGGGTGTGAGTGTATGTGAGTGTGAGTGTATGTGGGTGTGGTGTGGGTGGTGTGAGTGTGGGTTTGAGTGTGGGTGTGAGTGTGGGTGGTGTGAGTGTGTGTGAGTGTGAGTGTATGTGGGTGTGGGTGTGGTGTGGGTGTGGGTGTGGGTGTGGGTGTGAGTGTGTGTGAGTGTGGTGTATGTGGGTGTGAGTGTGTGGGTGTGAGTGTGGGTGTGAGTGTGAGTGTGTGTGAGTGTGAGTGTATGTGGGTGTGGGTGTGAGTGTGTGTGAGTGTGAGTGTGGGTGTGAGTGTGGGTGTGAGTGTGGGTATGGGTGTGGGTGTGGGTGTGAGTGTATGTGAGTGTGAGTGTATGTGGGTGTGGTGTGTGTGTGTAGTGTGTGTGAGTGTGGGTGAGTGTGGTGTGAGTGTGTGTATGGGTTGTGAGTGTGGGTGTGAGTGTATGTGAGTGTGAGTGTATGTGGGTGTGGTGTGAGTGTGAGTGTGGGTGTGAGTGTGGGTGTGAGTGTATGTGAGTGTGAGTGTATGTGGGTGTGGGTGTGGGTGTATGTGGGTGTGAGTGTGGGTGTGAGTGTTGTGAGTGTGAGTGTATGTGGGTGTGGTGGTGTGAGTGTGAGTGTGGGTTTGAGTGTGGGTGTGAGTGTATGTGAGTGTGAGTGTATGTGGGTGTGAGGTGTGGGTGTGAGTGTGGGTGTGAGTGTGGGTGTGAGTGTGGGTGTGGGTGTGGTGTGGGTGTGAGTGTGGGTGTGAGTGTATGTGAGTGTGGGTGTGAGTGTATCTGGGTGTGGGTGTGAGTGTGAGTGTATGTGGGTGTGGGTGTGAGTTGTGGGGTGTGGAGTGTGTGTGAGTGTGAGTGTGAGTGTATGTGAGTGTGGGTGTGAGTGTGGGTGTGAGTGTGTA
>NW_027141213.1:0-23710 GCF_036365525.1 Heterodontus francisci
TCTATTCCCCTCCCACCCCAAATCACAAGCTCATTCTCTCTCTCTCCCCATCCCCCCACAAACTCATTCTCTCTCTCTCCCCCCCCACAAACTCATTCTCTCTCTCTTCCCCCCCCCACAAAACTCATTCTCTCTCTCTCCCCCCCCCACAAATCTCATTCTCTCTCTCTCTCCCCCCCCACAACTCATTCTCTCTCTCTCCCCCCCAAAACTCATTCTCTCTCTCTCTCCTCCCCCCCCAAGCTCATTCTCTCTCTCTCCCCCCCCCCCAAGCTCATTCTCTCTCTCTCTTCCCCCCCAAGCTCATCTCTCTCTCTCTCCCCCCCCAAGCTCATTCTCTCTCTCCCCCAAGCTCATTCTCTCTCTCTCTCTCCCACAAGCTCATTCTCTCTCTCTCCCACAAGCTCATTCTCTCTCTCTCTCCCCACAAGCTCATTCTCTCCTCTCATCACAAGCTCATCTCTCAAGCCTCTCTCTCTCTCTCACAAGCTCATCTCTGCCTCTCTCTCACAAGCTCATTCTCTCTCTCTCTCACAAGCTCATTCTCTCCTCTCTCTCCACAAGCTCATTCTCTCTCTCTCTCTCCCACAAGCTCATTCTCTCTCTCTCTTTCCACAAGCTCATTCTCTCTCTCTCTCTCCCACAAGCTCATTCTCTCTCTCTCTTCTCCCACAAGCTCATTCTCTCTCTCTCTTCCCACAAGCTCATTCCTCTCTCTCTTCTCCCACAAGCTCATTCTCTCTCTCTCCTCTCCCACAAGTCATCTCTCTCTCTCACCCCCCACAAGCTCATTCCCTCTCTCTCTTCCTCTCTCCCACAGCTCATTCTCTCTCTCTCTCTCCCACAAGCTCATTCTCTCCCTCTCTCCCCCCCCCCACCCCACCCCCCACAAGCTCATTCTCTCTCTCTACCCGCCCCCCCCCCACAAGCTCATTCTCTCTCTCTCTCCCACAAGCTCATTCTCTCTCTGTCTCTCTCCCCCCCACCCCCCACAAGCTCATTCTCTCTCTCTCTCTCTCCCCCACAAGCTCATTCTCTCTCTGTCTCTTTCCCCCCCCCCACCCCACAGCTCCTTCTCTCTCTCTCTCTCCCACAAGTTCATTCTCTCTCTCTCTCTCCCACAAGCTCATTCTCTCTCTCTCTCTCTCCCACAAGCTCATTCTCTCTCTCTCTCTCCCACAAGCTCATTCTCTCTCTCTCTCTCTCTCTCTCTCCCACAAGCTCATTCTCTCTCTCTCTCTCTCCCCACAAGCTCATTCTCTCTCTCTCTCTCTCCACAAGCTCATTCTCTCTCTCTCTCTCTCTCTCTCCCACAAGCTCATTCTCTCTCGCTCTCTCTCTCTCTCCCACAAGCTCATTCTCTCTCTCTCTCTCTCTCCCACTCCACAAGCTCATTCTCTCTCTCTCTCTCTCACCACTCCACAAGCTCATTTCTCTCTCTCTCTCTCTCTCCCACAAGCTCATTCTCTCTCTCTCTCTCTCTCCCACAAGCTCATTCTCTCTCTCTCTCTCTCCCACAAGCTCATTCTCTCTCTCTCTCTCTCCCACAAGCTCATTCTCTCTCACTCTCTCTCCACAAGCTCATTCTCTCTCTCTCTCTCCCACAAGCTTATCTCTCTCTCTCTCTCCCACAAGCTCATTCTCTCTCTCTCTCTCTCCCACAAGCTCATTCTCTCTCTCTCTCCCCCACAGGCTCATTCTCTCTCTCTCCCCACAAGCTCATTCCCTCTCTCTCTCTCCCCACAGGCTCATTCTCTCTCTCTCTCCCCCCACAGGCTCATTCTCTCTCTCTCCCCAAGCTCATTCTTTCTCTCTCTCCCCCAAAAGCTCATTCCCTCTCTCTCTCCCCCCACAAGCTCATTCCCTCTCTCTCTCCCCCCCACAAGCTCATTCCCTCTCTCTCCCACAAGCTCATTCTCTCTCTCTCTTTCCCACAAGCTCATTCTCTCTCTCTCTTTCCCACAAGCTCATTCTCTCTCTCTCTTTCCCACAAGCTCATTCTCTCTCTCTCTTTCCCCCCCCCAAGCTCATTCTCTCTCTCTCTTACCCCCCCAAGCTCATTCTCTCTCTCTCTTACCCCCCCCAAGCTCATTCTCTCTCTCTCTTACCCCCCAAGCTCATTCTCTCTCTCTCCCCCCACAAGCTCATTCTCTCTCTCTCTCCCCCACAAGCTCATTCTCTCTCTCTTTCTCTCCCCCACAAGCTCATTCTCTCTCTCTTTCTCTCCCCCACAAGCTCATTCTCTCTCTCTCTCCCCCCACAAGTTCATTCTCTCTCTCTCTCTCCCACAAGCTCATTCTCTCTCTCTCTCTCCCACAAGCTCATTCTCTCTCTCTCTCTCCCACAAGCTCATTCTCTCTCTCACTCTCCCACAAGCTCATTCTCTCTCTCTCTCTCCCACAAGCTCATTCTCTCTCTCTCTCTCTCCCACAAGCTCATTCTCTCTCTCTCTCTCTCTCCCACAAGCTCATTCTCTCTCTCTCTCTCTCTCCCACAAGCTCATTCTCTCTCTCTCTCTCTCTCTCTCCCACAAGCTCATTCTCTCTCTCTCTCTCTCTCTCTCCACAAGCTCATTCTCTCTCTCTCTCTCTCTCTCTCCCACAAGCTCATTCTCTCTCTCTCTCTCTCTCTCTCCCACAAGCTCATTCTCTCTCTCTCTCTCTCTCCCACAAGCTCATTCTCTCTCTCTCTCCCACAAGCTCATTCTCTCTCTCTCTCTCTCTCCCACAAGCTCAATCTCTCTCTCTCTCTCCCACAAGCTCATTCTCTCTCTCTCTCTCTCTCCCACAAGCTCATCTCTCTCTCTCTCTCTCTCTCCCACAAGCTCATTCTCTCTCTCTCTCTCCCACAAGCTCATTCTCTCTCTCTCTCTCTCTCTCCCACAAGCTCATTCTCTCTCTCTCTCTCTCTCTCCCACAAGCTCATTCTCTCTCTCTCTCTCCCCACAAGCTCATTCTCTCTCTCTCTCTCCCACAAGCTCATTCTCTCTCTCTCTCTCTCTCCCACAAGCTCATTCTCTCTCTCTCTCTCCCACAAGCTCATTCTCTCTCTCTCTCTCTCCCACAAGCTCATTCTCTCTCTCTCTCTCTCCCACAAGCTCATTCTCTCTCTCTCTCTCTCTCCACAAGCTCATTCTCTCTCTCTCTCTCTCTCCCACAAGCTCATTCTCTCTCTCTCTCTCTCTCCACAAGCTCATTCTCTCTCTCTCTCCCACAAGCTCATTCTCTCTCTCTCTCTCCCACAAGCTCATTCTCTCTCTCTCTCTCCACAAGCTCATTCTCTCTCTCTCTCTCCCACAAGCTCATTCTCTCTCTCTCTCTCCCACAAGCTCATTCTCTCTCTCTCTCTCCACAAGCTCATTCTCTCTCTCTCCCACAAGCTCATTCTCTCTCTCTCCCACAAGCTCATTCTCTCTCTCTCTCACAAGCTCATTCTCTCTCTCTCTTTCCCACAAGCTCATTCTCTCTCTCTCTTTCCCACAAGCTCATTCTCTCTCTCTCTCTCTCTCCCACAAGCTCATTCTCTCTCTCTCTCTCTCCCACAAGCTCATTCTCTCTCTCTCCCCCCCCCCCACTAAGCTCATTCCCTCTCTCTCCCACAAGCTCATTCTCTCTCTCTCCCACAAGCTCATTCTCTCTCTCTCTCTCTCCCACAAGCTCATTCTCTCTCTCTCTCTCTCCCACAAGCTCATTCTCTCCCTCTCTCCCCCCCCCACAAGCTCATTCCCTCTCTCTCCCACAAGCTCATTCTCTCTCTCTCTCATCCCACAAGCTCATTCTCTCCCTCTCTCCCCCCCACCCCCCCCCCCACAAGCTCATTCTCTCTCTCTCTCTCTACCCGCCCCGCCCCCACAAGCTCATTCTCTCTCTCTCTCCCACAAGCTCATTCTCTCTCTGTCCCTCTCCCCCCCACCCCCACAAGCTCATTCTCTCTCTCTCTCTCCCCCACAAGCTCATTCTCTCTCTGTCTCTTTCCCCCCCCACCCCACAAGCTCCTTCTCTCTCTCTCTCTCTCTCTCCCACAAGTTCATTCTCTCTCTCTCCACAAGCCATTCTCTCTCCCCCCCACAAGCTCATTCCCTCCCTCTCTCTCCCCCCACAAGCTCATTCCCTCTCTCTCTTCCCCCCACAAGCTCATTCCCTCTTTCTCTCCCCCCCCACAAGCTCATTCCCTCTCTCTCCCCCCCACACAAGCTCATTCTCTCTCTCTCTCTCCCACAAGCTCATTCTCTCTCTCTCTCTCCCACAAGCCTCATTCCCTCTCTCTCTCCCCCCCACAAGCTCATTCTCTCTCTCTCCCCCCCCACAAGCTCATTCTCTCTCTCCCCCCCCCACAAGCTCATTCTCTCTCTCCCCACCCCCCTCCCACAAGCTCATTCCCTCTCTCTCCCACAAGCTCATTCTCTCTCTCTCTCTCACCACGAAGCTCATTCTCTCCCACAAGCTCATCTCTCTCTCTCTCTCCCACAAGCTCATTCTCTCTCTCTCTCTCCACAAGCTCATTCTCTCTCTCCCCCCCCCCCACAAACTCATTCTCTCTCTCTTCCCCCCCCCCACAAGCTCATTCTCTCTCTCTCTCCCCCCCCCACAAGCTCATTCTCTCTCTCTCTCCCCCCCCCACAAGCTCATTCTCTCTCTCTCCCCCCCCCCCCACAAGCTCATTCTCTCTCTCTCCCCCCCCCCCACAAGCTCATTCTCTCTCTCCCCCCCCACAAACTCATTCTCTCTCTCTCTCCCCCCCCCACAACTCATTCTCTCTCTCTCTTCCCCCCCCCAAGCTCATTCTCTCTCTCTTCCCCCCAAGCTCATTCTCTCTCTCTTCCCCCCCCCCCCCACAAGCTCATTCTCTCTCTCTCTCCCCCCCCCACAAGCTCATTCTCTCTCTCTCCCCCGCCCCCCCACAAGCTCATTCTCTCTCTCTCCCCCCCCCACAAACTAATTCTCTCTCTCTCTCCCCCCCACCACAAACTCATTCCCCTCTCTCTCTTCCCCCCCCCAAGCTCATTCTCTCTCTCTTCTCCCCCCCCCCAAGCTCATTCTCTCACTCTCTCCCCCCACAAGCTCATTCTCTCTCTCTCTCTCTCCCCCCACAAGCTCATTCTCTCTCTCTTTCTCTCCCCCACAAGCTCATTCTCTCTCTCTCTCCCCCCACAAGTTCATTCTCTCTCTTTCCCCCACAAGTTCATTCTCTCTCTTTCCCCCACAAGTTCATTCTCTCTCTCTTTCCCCCACAAGTTCATTCTCTCTCTCTTTCCCCCACAAGTTCATTCTCTCTCTCTTTCCCCCACAAGCTCATTCTCTCTCTCTTTCCCCCACAAGCTCATTCTCTCTCTCTCCCACAAGCTCATTCTCTCTCTCTCCCACAAGCTCATTCTCTCTCTCTCCACAAGCTCATTCTCTCTCGCTCCCTCAAGTTCATTCTCTCTCTCTCTCTCCCACAAGCTCATTCTCTCTCTCTCTCTCCCACAAGCTCATTCTCTCTCCCCCCCGACAAGCTCATTCCCTCTCCCCCCCCCCGACAAGCTCATTCCCTCTCTCTCTCCCCCCCAAAAAACTCATTCTCTCTCTCTCGCTCCCACAAGCTCATTCTCTCTCTTCCCCCCCTACAAACTCATTCTCTCTCTCTTCCCCCTCCCACCACAAGCTCATTCTCTCTCTCTCTCCCCCCCCCACAAACTCATTCTCTCTCTCTCCCCCCCCCCCACAAACTCATTCTCTCTCTCTCTCCCCCCCCCACAAACTCATTCTCTCTCTCTCTCCCCCCCCCACAAAACTCATTCTCTCTCTCTTCCCCCCCAAGCTCATTCTCTCTCTCTTCCCCCCCAAGCTCATTCTCTCTCTCTTCCCCCCCAAGCTCATTCTCTCTCTCTCTTCCCCCCCCAAGCTCATTCTCTCTCCTCTCCCCCCACAAGGCTCATTCTCTCTCTCTTTCTCTCCCCACAAGCTCATTCTCTCTCTCTTTCTCTCCCCCACAAGCTCATTCTCTCTCCCACAAGCCTAACTCTCTCTCTCTCTCTCCACAAGCTCATTCTCTCTCTCTCCCACAAGCTCATTCTCTCTCTCTCCCACAAGCTCATTCTCTCCCTCTCCCACAAGCTCATTCTCTCCCTCTCCCACAAGCTCATCTCTCCCTCTCTCTCTCACAAGCTCATTCTCTCCCTCTCTCTCTCACAAGCTCATTCTCTCCCTCTCTCTCTCACAAGCTCATTCTCTCCCTCTCTCTCTCACAAGCTCATTCTCTCCCTCTCTCTCTCACAAGCTCATTCTCTCCCTCTCTCTCATCCCTCACAAGCTCATTCCTCTCTCTTCCCACAAGCTCATTCCTCTCTCTCTCCACAAGCTCATTCTCTCTCTCTATCTCCCACAAGCTCATTCTCTCTCTCTCTCTCCCACAAGCTCATTCCCTCTCTCTCCCACAAGCTCATTCTCTCTCTCTCTCCTCTCCCACAAGCTCATTCTCTCCCTCTCTCCCCCCCCCCCCACCCACCCCCCCCCCCCCACAAGCTCATTCCCTCTCTCTCCCACAAGCTCATTCTCTCTCTCTCTCTCCCACAAGCTCATTCTCTCTCTCTACCCGCCCCCCCCCCCCCACAAGCTCATTCTCTCTCTCTCCCACAAGCTCATTCTCTCTGTCTCTCTCCCCCCCACCCCCACAAGCTCATTCTCTCTCTCTCTCTCTCCCCCACAAGCTCATTCTCTCTCTGTCTCTTTCCCCCCCCACACCACAAGCTCCTTCTCTCTCTCTCTCTCTCTCCCACAAGCTCATTCTCTCTCTCTCCCACAAGCTCATTCTCTCTCTCTCTCTCTCTCCCACAAGCTCATTCTCTCTCTCTCTCTCCCACAAGCTCATTCTCTCTCTCTCTCTCTCTCTCTCCCACAAGCTCATTCTCTCTCTCTCTCTCCCACAAGCTCATTCTCTCTCTCTCTCTCCCACAAGCTCATTCTCTCTCTCTCTCTCTCTCTCCCACAAGCTCATTCTCTCTCTCTCTCTCTCTCTCTCTCCCACAAGCTCATTCTCTCTCTCTCTCTCTCTCTCTCTCCCACAAGCTCATTCTCTCTCTCTCTCTCTCTCCCACAAGCTCATTCTCTCTCTCTCTCTCTCCCACTCCCACAAGCTCATTCTCTCTCTCCTCTCTCTCTCTCTCTCTCTCTCTCCCACAAGCTCATTCTCTCTCTCTCTCTCTCTCTCTCCACAAGCTCATTCTCTCTCTCTCTCTCTCCCACAAGCTCATTCTCTCTCTCTCTCTCTCCCACAAGCTCATTCTCTCTCTCTCTCTCTCCCACAAGCTCATTCTCTCTCTCTCTCTCTCCCACAAGCTCATTCTCTCTCTCTCTCTCCCACAAGCTCATTCTCTCTCTCTCTCTCTCCCACAAGCTCATTCTCTCTCTCTCTCTCTCCCACAAGCTCATTCTCTCTCTCTCTCTCTCCACAAGCTCATTCTCTCTCTCTCTCTCCACAAGCTCATTCTCTCTCTCTCTCTCCACAAGCTCATTCCCTCTCTCTCCCACAAGCTCATTCCCTCTCTCTCCCACAAGCTCATTCCCTCTCTCTCTCTCCCCCACAGGCTCATTCTCTCTCTCTCTCTCTCCCCCACAGGCTCATTCTCTCTCTCTCCCCAAGCTCATTCTTTCTCTCTCTCCCCCAAAGCTTATTCCCTCTCTCTCTCCCCCCCACAAGCTCATTCCCTCTCTCTCTCCCCCCCACAAGCTCATTCCCTCTCTCTCTCCCCCCCACAAGCTCATTCCCTCTCTCTCTCCCCCCCACAAGCTCATTCCCTCTCTCTCCCCCCCACAAGCTCATTCCCTCTCTCTCTCCCCCCAAGCTCATTCCCTCTCTCTCTCTCCCCAAGCTCATTCCCTCTCTCTCTCCCCCCCACAAGCTCATTCCCTCTCTCTCTCCCCCCCACAAGCTCATTCCCTCTCTCTCTCCCCCCCCCACAAGCTCATTCCCTCTCTCTCTCCCCCCCACACACGCTCATTCCCTCTCTCTCTCCCCCCCACACACGCTCATTCCCTCTCTCTCTCCCCCCCACACACGCTCATTCCCTCTCTCTCTCCCCCCAAGCTCATTCCCTCTCTCTCCCCCCCACACGCTCATTCCCTCTCTCTCTCCCCCAAGCTCATTCCCTCTCTCTCTCCCCCCCACAAGCTCATTCCCTCTCTCTCTCCCCCCCACAAGCTCATTCCCTCTCTCTCTCCCCCCCACAAGCTCATTCCCTCTCTCTCTCCCCCCCACAAGCTCATTCCCTCTCTCTCTCCCCCCAAGCTCATTCCCTCTCTCTCCCCCCCCACAAGCTCATTCCCTCTCTCTTTCTCCCCCCCACAAGCTCATTCCCTCTCTCTCTCCCCCCCCACAAGCTCATTCCCTCTCTCTCCCCCCCCCACACGCTCATTCCCTCTCTCTCTCCCCCCCACACGCTCATTCCCTCTCTCTCTCCCCCCCACAAGCTCATTCCCTCTCTCTCTCCCCCCCACACGCTCATTCCCTCTCCCCCCCCACAAGCTCATTCTCTCTCTCTCCCCCCAAGCTCATTCTCTCTCTCCCCCCCCACAAGCTCATTCCCTCTCTCTCTCTCTCCCCCCCACAAGCTCATTCCCTCTCTCTCTCCCCCCCCACAAGCTCATTCCCTCTCTCTCTTCCCCCCACAAGCTCATTCCCTCTTTCTCTCCCCCCCCACAAGCTCATTCCCTCTCTCCCCCCCACACACAAGCTCATTCTCTCTCTCTCTCTCCCACAAGCTCATTCTCTCTCTCTCTCCCACAAGCTCATTCCCTCTCTCTCCCCCCCCCACAAGCTCATTCCCTCTCTCTCTCCCCCCACCCCCGACAAGCTCATTCCCTCTCTCTCCCACAAGCTCATTCTCTTTCTCTCTCTCCCACAAGCTCATTCTCTCTCTTCCCCCCCCCCACAAACTCATTCTCTCTCTCCCCCCCCACAAACTCATTCTCTCTCTCTCTCCCCCCCCCACAATCTCATTCTCTCTCTCTCTCCCCCCCCCACAAACTCATTCTCTCTCTCTCTCCCCCCCCCCACAAACTCATTCTCTCTCTCTCTTCCCCCCCCCCAAGCTCATTCTCTCTCTCTTCCCCCCCAAGCTCATTCTCTCTCTCTTCCCCCCCAAGCTCATTCTCTCTCTCTTACCCCCCAAGCTCATTCTCTCTCTCTCTTCCCCCCCCCACAAGCCCATTCTCTCTCTCTTCCCCCCCCCCACAAGCTCATTCTCTCTCTCTCTCCCCCCCCACAAGCTCATTCTCTCTCTCTCCCCCCACCACAAACTCATTCTCTCTCTCTTACCCCCCAAGCTCATTCTCTCTCTCTCTCTTCCCCCCCCAAGCCCATTCTCTCTCTCTCCCCCCACCACAAACTCATTCTCTCTCTCTCTCCCCCCCCCCCCCACAAACTAATTCTCTCTCTCTCTCCCCCCCACCACAAACTCATTCCCTCTCTATCTTCCCCCCCCCCCAAGCTCATTCTCTCTCTCTCTTCCCCACCCCCCCCAAGATCATTCTCTCTCTCCCCCCACAAGCTCATTCTCTCTCTCTTTCTCTCCCCCACAAGCTCATTCTCTCTCTCTTTCTCTCCCCCACAAGCTCATTCTCTCTCTCTCCGCCCACAAGTTCATTCTCTCTCTCTTTCCCCCACAAGTTCATTCTCTCTCTCTTTCCCCCACAAGTTCATTCTCTCTCTCTTTCCCCAAGTTCATTCTCTCTCTCTTTCCCCCACAAGTTCATTCTCTCTCTTTCCCCCACAAGTTCATTCTCTCTCTCTCTCCCACAAGCTCATTCTCTCTCTCTCCCACAAGCTCATTCTCTCTCTCTCCCACAAGCTCATTCTCTCTCTCTCTCTCCCACAAGCTCATTCTCTCTCTCTCTCTCCCACAAGCTCATTCTCTCTCTCTCTCTCCCACAAGCTCATTCTCTCTCTCTTTCTCTCCCACAAGCTCATTCTCTCTCTCTTTCTCTCCCCCACAAGCTCATTCTCTCTCTCTTTCTCTCCCCCACAAGCTCATTCTCTCTCTCTTTCTCTCCCCCACAAGCTCATTCTCTCTCTCTCCCCCACAAGCTCATTCTCTCTCTCTCTCCCACAAGCTCATTCTCTCTCTCTCTCCCACAAGCTCATTCTCTCTCTCTCTCTCTCCCACAAGCTCATTCTCTCTCTCTCTCTCTCCCACAAGCTCATTCTCTCTCTCTCTCTCCCACAAGCTCATTCTCTCTCTCTCTCTCTCCCACAAGCTCATTCTCTCTCTCTCTCTCTCCCACAAGCTCATTCTCTCTCTCTCTCTCCCACAAGCTCATTCTCTCTCCCCCCCCCGACAAGCTCATTCCCTCTCCCCCCCCCGCCCCGACAAGCTCATTCCCTCTCTCTCTCCCCCCCCCACAAACTCATTCTCTCTCCCTCTCTCCCACAAGCTCATTCTCTCTCTCTCTCTCTCCCCCACAAGCTCATTCTCTCTCTCTCTCCCCCACAAGCTCATTCTCTCCGTCTCTTTCCCCCCCCACCCCACAAGCTCCTTCTCTCTCTCTCTCTCCAAGCTCATTCTCTCTCTCGCCCACAAGCTCATTCTCTCTCTCGCCCACAAGCTCATTCTCTCTCTCGCCCACAAGCTCATTCTCTCTCTCTCTCTCTCCCACAAGCTCATTCTCTCTCTCTCTCTCCCACAAGCTCATTCTCTCTCTCTCTCTCCCACAAGCTCATTCTCTCTCTCTCTCTCCCACAAGCTCATTCTCTCTCTCTCTCTCCCACAAGCTCATTCTCTCTCTCTCTCTCCCACAAGCTCATTCTCTCTCTCTCTCTCCCACAAGCTTATTCTCTCTCTCTCCCACAAGCTCATTCTCTCTCTCTCTCTCCCACAAGCTCATTCTCTCTCTCTCTCTCCCACAAGCTCATTCTCTCTCTCTCTCTCCCACAAGCTCATTCTCTCTCTCTCTCTCCCACAAGCTCATTCTCTCTCTCTCTCTCCCACAAGCTCATTCTCTCTCTCTCCCACAAGCTCATTCTCTCTCTCTCTCTCTCTCTCTCCCACAAGCTCATTCTCTCTCTCTCTCTCTCTCCCACTCCCACAAGCTCATTCTCTCTCTCTCTCTCTCCCACAAGCTCATTCTCTCTCTCTCTCTCCCACAAGCTCATTCTCTCTCTCTCTCTCTCTCCCACAAGCTCATTCTCTCTCTCTCTCTCTCCCACAAGCTCATTCTCTCTCTCTCTCTCTCTCTCTCTCTCTCCCACAAGCTCATTCTCTCTCTCTCTCTCTCTCTCCCACAAGCGCATTCTCTCTCTCTCTCTCTCTCTCTCCCACAAGCTCATTCTCTCTCTCTCTCTCTCTCTCTCCCACAAGCTCATTCTCTCTCTCTCTCTCCCACAAGCTCATTCTCTCTCTCTCCCACAAGCTCATTCTCTCTCTCTCCCACAAGCTCATTCTCTCTCTCTCTCTCTCTCTCTCCCACAAGCTCATTCTCTCTCTCTCTCTCTCCCACTCCCACAAGCTCATTCTCTCTCTCTCTCTCTCCCACAAGCTCATTCTCTCTCTCTCTCTCTCCCACAAGCTCATTCTCTCTCTCTCTCTCTCTCTCTCTCCCACAAGCTCATTCTCTCTCTCTCTCTCTCTCTCCCACAAGCTCATTCTCTCTCTCTCTCTCTCTCCCACAAGCTCATTCTCTCTCTCTCTCTCTCCCACAAGCTCATTCTCTCTCTCTCTCTCTCTCTCCCACAAGCTCATTCTCTCTCTCTCTCTCTCTCTCCCACAAGCTCATTCTCTCTCTCTCTCTCTCTCTCCCACAAGCGCATTCTCTCTCTCTCTCTCTCTCTCCCACAAGCTCATTCTCTCTCTCTCTCTCTCTCTCTCCCACAAGCTCATTCTCTCTCTCTCTCCCACAAGCTCATTCTCTCTCTCTCTCCCACAAGCTCATTCTCTCTCTCTCTCCCACAAGCTCATTCTCTCTCCCTCTCCCACAAGCTCATTCTCTCTCTCTCTCTCTCTCTCTCTCCCACAAGCTCATTCTCTCTCTCTCTCTCTCCTACAAGCTCATTCTCTCTCTCTCTCTCTCTCTCTCCCACAAGCTCATTCTCTCTCTCTCCCACAAGCTCATTCTCTCTCTCTCCCACAAGCTCATTCTCTCTCTCTCTCCCACAAGCTCATTCTCTCTCTCTCTCCCACAAGCTCATTCTCTCTCTCTCTCTCCCACAAGCTCATTCTCTCCCCCCCCCCAAGCTCATTCTCTCTCTCTCTCCCACAAGCTCATTCTCTCTCTGTCTCTCTCCCCCCCCCCCCCACAAGCTCATTCTCTCTCTCTCTCTCCCCCCCACCCCCCCCCCCCCACAAGCTCATTCTCTCTCTCTCTACCCCCCACCCCCCCACAAGCTCATTCTCTCTCTCTCTCCCACAAGCTCATTCTCTCTCTGTCTCTCTCCCCCCCCCCCCACAAGCTCATTCTCTCTCTCTCTCTCTCCCCCCCCCCACCTCACAAGCTCCTTCTCTCTCTTCCCCACAAGCTCATTCTCTCTCTCCCACCGCCCCCCCCCCCCCCCACAAGCTCATTCTCTCTCTCCCTGCCCCACAAGCTCATTCTCTCCCACAGGCTCATTCTTTATCTTCCTCCACTACAGGTTTATTCTCTCTCTCTCCCCAACAGGCTCAATGTCTCTTCCCCCCCACCCCCCCTCCCCGCCCCCGCTTTTATCTGTTGTTCTCCAGTCCCGTTACCCACAGGCTCACTCGCTTTGACACTTACACACGACAGCATCGTGGTTAAAACCACTGGTCACTCTTCTCCCTCTCATCCCCCCCGCCCACCCACCGAAAAAAAATTAACATTTAGCAATCTCTTTATCAATATAAATGATGGTGGTTCTGTATTTTTAATAAAACACCCAGCCATGAACATTGTTCACTGTGGAAAGGTAAGATTCTGCTTACAATCCAATCTCTATTCCCGCACTCATCGAGAAAATACTTCTTCTCATAAACTTGAAGTGAAATCTGTGAAAATTGTATTTTCTTTAAAAAGCGTGTAAACATTGTTCCGACAATAACAGTCAGTGTCAAGAAACATCTATTTACTGCAGGACAGAAAGAACTGAGTTACAGATTTATTAAAGGATTTCTTTGGAAGTAGTTTGACAAGTGATTTCTGCTGGCAATAGAAGAGTTCACATTTCATCTGAGTCTCGGGCTTTGAATGCAAATCCGTCAGGAGAATTGAGTGCACTGCCACAAGATTGATGTCCTGGATATACCCTTGTTAAAAATTAACTAGAAAATAACTTTTTTTGCTTTCTGAAATAATTCTTCATTCTGGATTTTGTACTTAGTGTCAGCCTTGACTGCAAGTTTGCACTCTCACCAGAATCCGAAGGTTGTGGATTCAAGTTCTACTCTTGTGATGCGAGCTCATTATCCAGACCAACACTTCAGTGTAGTACTGAGGGAGAGCTACACTGTCAGAGGTCCCATCATTCGGATGAAATATTACAGCTGCCATCTGAGGTGTGCATTAAAGATCACAAGGTATTATTTTTAAAGAGCAGGGGAGTTCTCCCCAGATGTCCTGACCAATATTGATTCCTCAACCTACAACTTATATGGTAAAGTTATTGCACCGTGTTCACTTCCATTTGCAACTCCTTATGTAATGAAACAGTCTATACCTGCATGCCGCAAGACCTGGACAACAATCAGGCTTGGGCTGATAAGTAGCAAGTAATATTGTGCCAGAAGTGCCAGGCAATGGCCATCTCCAACAAGAGAGAATCTAACGAACTCTGCTTGACCATTACCATTGCTGAATCCTCCACCAACAACATCCTGGGGGTCACTATTATTGAGAAACTTCTTTATTCTTTCTTCAGGGATACAGCACTAAAACAGGCCGTTCGGCCCACTGAGTCTGTGCTGACCCATTTATACTAACCCTACATTAATCCCATTACCCTCTCACATCCTCACCTTCCCTCAATTCCCCTACCACCTACCTATACTAGGGGCAATTTATAATGGCCAATCTACCTATCAACCTGCAAGTCTTTGGCTGTGGGAGGAAACCGGAGCACCCGGCGAAAACCCACGCGGTCACAGGGAGAACTTGCAAACTCCGCACAGGCAGTACCCAGAATCGAACCCAGGTCGCTGGAGCTGTGAGGCTGCGGTGCTAACCACTGCGCCGCTAACTAACTAAACTAGCCACATAAATATTGTGGCTACAAGAACAGGTCAGAGGCAGGGTATTCTGCAGTGAATGACTCTCCTCCTGAATACCAAAAAACATTCCACCATCCACAGGACACCAGCCAGAAGTGTGATGAAGCATTCCCCACTTGTTGGGCATTCACTCAACGAGACAACACTTGAAGTTCAACACCATCTAGGAAAAAAAGTCTGCTTGATTAGTCACCCACCACCTTAAAGATTCACTTCTTCCAGCACTGGCACCCCTTGGCTGCAAAGTGTACCATCTACTAGATACACTGCCACAACTCATTAAAGGCTTCTTCGACAGCACTTTCCAAACCTACGACCTCGACCACCTAGAAGAACAAGGACAGCAGACACATAGGAACACAACCATCTGCAAGTTCCCCTCCAATTCACACACCTCCCTATGATGGAGTCTTCATGTGCAGAGCGTGTTCTATGCAGCTGACCTGCTGAATGGATTGTTCGGTGCTATGACTTTGGATTCAAGTCTTGTGTTTTTTTCTCTGAGACAGTTATTCACTGGAAATGAAACCGAAAGCTCTAGAGTTCTGGAAGGACAAAGCTGGTCCAAACCAATTTGCAAAACACAGTCTCATGATTAGAGACATGTGCTGGAACTCTGGTTTCGGTGGGTGGAAGCAAAATCAGCTAGCTGTGGCTTTAAAGAGACAAGCTGGAAGCTGCAGGTTGTTGTGCTTCCAGTAAAGCTGCTTAGATTTGAAATAGGCTGCTAGCTGTGAGGACAGACTGCAAAGCAGCAGGTTGGAGCAGTTGTTTTGACTGCAAGCATATGAGCCTGGACTGAAAGCTGACCATTGACAAATGTGGCTTATGGCAGCTGTCTTCAGTGACTTAAAGAGCTATTCATGGAACCATACCATCAGGATGCTTGTGGGTGAGACCAAGATTGTTTGAAAGATGACAAGACTGAACCATTAAAGGGAAGATTGTATTGCTCACTTTCAATGGGACATCATTAATTCCGTATCTGTATCTTGGAGGACAGGACTTGGAAAACTACCTGAGCAAGTTCTTGATTTTGATGCATTTTGGGACTGTTCAGTGCCATCTTGCTGCTACGACTGCTCAGAGGACCATCTTGGTTGCATCTAATAATATGGAACCTTTAAAATATATCTGTTGACTGCAATTTAAGTTCATATTTAATTTGTGTTGATTTTGGTTTGGGTGCTAAAGTAAAATTTATAAAAGTGAAATCTTGTCTGGTTTTTGTTTCCTAAATTCGGGTCAGTCGGTGGATTTGATTCTTTTGGTTTGTTAGTGATCTCCACGGGGATCGTAACACCCTGACTTGGAACTCTATCACTGTTCCTTCATTGTTTTTGGGTTAAAATGTTGGAACTCCCTCCCTAACAGCACTGTGGGTGTACCTACAGCACATGGACTGTGGTGGTTCAAGAAAGTGGCTCACCACCACCTTCTCAAGGACACTTAAGGGATGGGCAATAAATGCTGCCCTTGCCAGCAATGCTCACATCCAATGAACAAATGAAAAAAAGTATACATTTCTAAAAATATGAACAGGAAACCGCACTTAAAGGCATAGTGAATGGGCATTTTAAGTGTAGAGACAGAGCCATGGTTACAAGATAACCAAGGATGGGAAATAAATATTCCAGTGACACATTTTGAAATGACAGGCAGAATGGAAAAGGAGGAGGAGGAGCCCTGACATTAAATGATGACAGAAGGACATTAGTAAGAAAGGATCTTGGCTCAGAAAATCGGGAAGTAGAATCAGTGTGGGTGGAGATTAGGAATCACAAGGGTCATAAAAAGCCGGTGGGAGTAGTTTATACGCTCTCTAACAGTAGTTATATTGTTAGACAAAGCATTAAGCAAGAAATAATTGAGGTTTGTAACATAAGCAGTGTAATAAGCGTGGGGGACTTTAATCTTCAGAGACTGCACAAATCAAATTGGAAAAGGTAGATGAGTTTGCAGAATGCTTTTGTGACAGTTTCCTGAAATTATACATTGTGCAAACAACTAGGGATAAAGCTATTTTAGATCTAGTATTGGGAAGGCAGGTTTAATTAGTAATTTCACAGTAAAAGATCCTCTGGGAAAAAGTGACCATAATACGATTGAATTCCATATGAAATTTGAGAGCAACATACTCCAGTCCCAAACAAGAATCTGAAACTTAAACGAAGCCAATTACATAGATATGAGGAGAAAGCTGGCTAAGGTTGATTGGGTAAATAGACTAAAAGGTGTGGCAATAAATAAACAATGGGAAACATTTAAAGAAATGTTTCGAAATGTTCAACAAAAATAAATTCCATTAAAAAAAATCAGCAAGGAAAATCGATGTGTCTTACTAGGGAAATTAAGGATAGTATTAGATTAAAAGAGGCTTATAATATTGAAAAAAAAGTAGTAAATCTAAGGATTGGGTGTTTTAGAAACCAGCAAAGGGCGACAAAAAAGTTGATAAGGGGGGGGAAAAAAAAGAGTAAACTAGCCAGGAATATAAAACAGATTGTGAGAGCTTTTACAAGTATATAAAAAGGATAATAGCTAAAGTAAACCTGGATCCCTTAGAGACAGACAGGAGAAATTAGCATGGGGAATGAGAACATGGCAGACGTTGAATAAATATTTTGTGTCTGTCTTCACAGAAAAGACACAAATTACATACCAAAAATGGAGGGTAACCAAGGGACTAATAAGAATGAGGAACTTAAGGTAATTACTGTTAGCAGAGAAACTGTATTAGAGAAACTCAAGGGACTAAAAGCTGACAAATCCCTAGGACCGAATGATCTAGGAATCTAAAAGAGGTAGCTGCAGAGATAGTGGATGCACTCTTTATGATTTTCCAAAATTCCTTAGATTCTAGAATGATCCCAGTGGATTGGAAGTAAGCAAATGTAACCCTGCTATTCAAGAAAGGAGGGAGAGAGAAAACAGGGAACTACAGGCCAGCTAGCCTGACATTGTCAGGAAAATGCTGGAATCCATTATCCAGGAATGCATTTGGAAAATCATAGCATGATGAATCAACATTGTTTTACAAAAAAGGAAATGATGTTTTGCCAAATTTATTAACAGATTTTTGAGGATGTAACTAGTAGCGTAGATAAAGGGAGCCAGTAGATGTAGCATGCTTGGATTTCCAAAAGGCATTCAAAAGGGTGCCACACAAAAGGCTAATACACAAGATAAGGGTTCATGGAGTTGGGCGTAATATATTAGCATGGATAGAGGATTGTTTATGGGCATGAAGCAGAGAGTAGGGAAAAACAGGGCATTTCAAGTTGGCAGGCTGCAACTCGTGGAGTGCGCAAGGCTTCAGCTATTTACAAACTATGTTAATGACTTAGATGAAGAGACCGAGAGTAATGTATCCAAGTTTGCTGATGATACAAAGCTAGGTGGGAATGTAAACTGTGAGGAGGTTAGAGAGAGGCTGAAAAGAAATTTAGACAGTTTAAGCCAACAAGGTGGCAACTGGAATCTAATGTGGGGAAGTGTGAGGTTATTCACTTTGGTAGTAAGATTAGAAAAACAGAGTATTTTTTAAAAAGCTGAACTTTTAAATGTTGGTGTTCAGGGAGACTTGGGTGTGCTGGTACAAGGAACACAGGAAGTTAGCATTCAGGTACAGTAAGCAATTAGGAAGACAAATGGCATGTTGGCCTTTTTTGTAAGGGGATTGGAACACAAGAATAAGGAAGTCACTGGTGAGACCACACCTGGAACACTGTGCAGTTTTGATCTCCATATTTCAGGAAGGATATAATTGCATTGCAGGCAGTACGGCGAAGGTTCATTAGATTGGGTCCTGGGATGAGACGGCTGTCCTATGATGAGTGGTGATTTCATTGAAACATACAAGATTCTGAAGGGCTTGACAGTGTAAACACACAGTTCGTTTCCCCTGGCTGGGGGCAGTCTCAGGAAAAGGAGCTGACCATTTAGGACTGAGATGAGGAGAAATGTCTTCACTCAAATGGTTATGAATCTTTGGAATTGTCTATCCCAGAGGGTTGTTGGATGCTCCACTGAATATATTTAAGACTGAGATACAGATGTTGCTCTCTTAAAATAAGTACATTAGAATGTCAATATCAAACCAAACTAGTAAAAACAAGTGTACTAGAAATTCATTCTGCATAAGAGCCTATAGGTCTGCCTACATGCAATAAATCTGACAGCAAAACTTACTGTTGCAAGGAAATGTTGGTTCATTTTCAGTGAATTTCCCTATCCCCTCCTCTGCACGTCAGTGAGAGTCACACATCTCTTGGTATCTCTGCTTTACTCGGAGGGAGCTCCTTTGATAATGAGAATGAGGTACTCTTCCCTGCTGCAGGATATAAAGGACAATAACCAGCTTGGAACTTAATATACCATATACAAGAAGTTCACAATGGCTTTTATTTTACATGAAGTTACTGGCCATATTTGCAATACAAGTACTCACAGTGAGACAGCATCACATTAATGAGATAGGACATCATGTGCTGAAGAGAAATTGATGTGCACTTATTAAGTGTGTATTAATCACACATTTCTGAAAGTCACCATTTTGGAATTACTTGAAGCAAACATGAGGGTTTCAACCGAACAGAGATGTTCAGCAAACAGGCCACAAAAGTTGAAAAACACTGTAATTAAATTATTTATAACTCAATAGCAGTAATGAGAGAAAGATATTTATTAGCTGCATTAATGAGGAAAGAAGGATCACTCAGAAATATATGCAATACATTTCCATTCCGATTCTTAAATTGATTTTGTTTGGTAGAACCATAGGTGTTACAGGGATCAGTGAATTCAGTCTTCTTCATATGCAGGCATTCCCTTTCACAGGTTTTTAAAATTATGCCATTGATGAAAGATATGACAGTATCTTACAGAATTATATTTGTAAACATTAATAAAAACATACATATGCATGCTTAAAAGTCAGAAGCTTTCCTGCTCTGTTGATCCTATAATTGATATTATACTATACATTCCTACTGTGTGTCATACTTGCGTTTGTGAAGCACCCGATTCCATCAAAATGCCTCAGTGACTTTCTTTCGAATTGCAATGACTTAAATAGGCAAATGCAGCAGCAATGTCTCACAAGGTGACCAGTTAATTGATTTTGTTTTGCTGGTATTGATTGAGGGAGAATTGTTAGCAAGGACTGGGAGAATTCTTAAAGAAAATATTTGCATTTATATAGCAGCTTTCACAACCTCAGGACGTCCCAATGTGCTTTACAGCAATTGAAGAACTTTTTAAGTGTAGCCACTGTTGTAATGCAGGAAACGTGGCAGCCATTATGCACACAACAAACTCCCACAAACAGCAATGTGATAATGACCAGATAATGTTTTTGTGATGTTGATTGAGATAAATATTGGCCAGGACACTGGGGATAACGCCCTTGATCTTCTTGGAAATAGTGCCATGGAATGTTTTTATGTTCATCTGAGGCAAATGGGGCCTCGGTTTAATGTCTCATCTAAAAGATGGCACCTCTGACACAACAGCACTCCCTCAGTACTGCACAGGAGTGTCAGCCTAGGTTTTGCGTTCAGATCCTGGAGTGGGACTTGAATCCAAAATCTTCTCAGAGGCGGGAGTATTACCAACTGAGCTGCAGCTGATTATGACTTCAACTATGCAGCACTCACTCAGCATGACACTGGAGTGACAAGACTACAGATTCAAACCCACAACTTGCTGACCAAAGATGAGAGTGCTACCACTAAAGCAAGTTGATATGAGTAAAGCTCAGAACCTGGCTCAACTCTACTTTTGTAAATACTGTTAATTTTTTCTTTTGCTCGTCAATGGAGTGCAGAGACCAACTGTAGCACCAGACAAAAGCAGCTGACTCAGATTGTAACTGAACCTGAGATACTGTATGAATTAGTATCATCTCTCAGGAAGTAGCATTACCAACAGGGTCATTGGAAGAACTGATGTAAATATTATCAGGTATTTCAGACGTGCCCAATGTAAACTGAATTACAGAGCAAACTGGAGTAACAAGATCCGGTAAGGAATAAGTCTCCGGATCTATTATTTTCCGCACAGCTTGGCAGCCCAGTGGATTGCTTTAAGAATCAAAAAGCCATCATTACTAACTATAATGTTTTGAGATGAAACATGATTAGTTGCTGTTATTCAGTGTTGAACAGCATTTATGGAGGAATCACACTAATAATTATCAATTTTCTCCCAAGATTTTACAAGGATTTCAGAAGATAAACAATGGTGGCAGTCAAGTGGATCACAGGAGTTAACTATCAATATATTTTCAATTTATTTCAGACCCATGGTAATTTAATGCTGTTGAGACATTTTTACCCCAAAAATATAACCACCTAGAATTTGCTTCAAACCTTTGTATATGACTTTATATATTCAAAGCCAATATGCATTAAATGCTGCAAAAACATTGACATATTCTTAAAGCACCAAATTTCACCAAGGGAATAGCTGTCTTTTTCAAGAATTGCAGATAAAGCATGATGCACGCACCTCAGCAAACATATTGCAGCGTATATCACTCCTTTTTGCTGTGCTTCTCACTTTTCAAGGCGCATCCTGGAATGCAAAGATAACCCCTGGCTTCTTTTCTCTATTGCAAACTGTCTTGAACACCTTTTCCCTGCCTCCTCCACCCTCTGCCACAGTACCGAAATGGGTTCTATCAAAGTCACAAATGACATCCTATGTGACTGTGGCAAAGGTAAACTATTCCTCCTCGTCTTGTCTGCAGCCTTTGACATGACTGACCACACCATTGTCCAATGCCTCTCCACTGTTGTCTAGCTGGGTGGGACTGCTCTCGCTATTCTTACCTACCTAAACATTGCCAGAGTCTCACTTGCAATGGCTTCTCTTCCCACTACCACACAGTTATTTCTGGTGTCTCCAAAAAATTTAGCCTTGCCAACACCTCCCCCCACCCTTCTTATTTGCATGCTGTCCCTTGGCAACATCATCCAAAAACACAGTGGTGGTTTTAACTTGTGCCCTGATGACATCCAGCTCCACCTCACCACCACCTCTCTCAACTCTTCCACTGTTCATCAGACTGCTTATCTGACATCCAGAACTGGATGAGAAGTTTCCTCCAATTGAATACTGGGAAAACTGAAGCCATTGCCATCAGACTGCTCCAAACACTGTTACCTAGCTACCAACTCCATCCCTCTCCCTGGAAAGTGTCTGAGACTAAACCAGACTATTTTCAACCTTAGTGTCATACTTGATCCCGGATAAGCTTCTGAGCACTTTCTGCATCATCACCAAAATCACCTACTTCCACCTCCGGAACAGCAACTGATTTTGCCCCTGCCTCAGCTCATCTGCTGCTGAAACCCTCATTCATGCCATCGTTACCTCTATACTTGACTACTCCAATGCACCCTTGGCTCGTCTTCCACATTCTACCCTCCGTAAACTTGTCATCCAAAACTCTGCTGCCCGTGTCTGTACTCACACTAAGTCCCATTCACCTATCACCCCGGGGCTCAATGACCTACATTGGCTTCTGGTCAAGCAATGTCTTGACTTTAAAATTCTCATCCTGGTTTTCAATCACTCCATGGCTTCACCCCTCCCTACCTCTTGTAATTGCCTCCAGCCCCACAACCCTCCGAGATATCTATGTTCATCTAATTCTGACCTTTGAGCATCCCCGATTTTAATTGCTCTACCATTGATGGCTGTGTGTTCAGTTGCCTAGTTCCTAAGCTCTGGAATTCCCACCCTAAACCCCTCTGCCTCTCCTTCATTTAAGATGTTCCTTAAAACCTACCTCTTTGATCAAGCTTTTGGCCATCTGCCTTAACATCACCTTATTTGGTTCAGTGTCGAATTTAGCTTCATAACACTGATGTGAACATCTTGGGATGTTTTATTATGTTAAAGACTCTATATACATACAAATTGTTGTTCTCATACAGTTTACTGCTATAGTGGTGCTTTTTCCTCCTTTGTGTCAAGTGAGGGATGTCCATGCTGGGCAAATCAGTACCAAGCAAGTATTGCAAATGCTGAACACTAGAGAAAGAAACTTTCTATTCTGCCCAAGAGATGCATCTTAATCCTAACCCCAGATAAGCATCGCCTACCACACCACTGTGCATTTTTACATTTCCCACAGCAGTTATCCTTAAACTTCCCTAAATGAGATTACTAATTTACGACTGTGTGATGAACCAAGAGTTCCATGCTCATTCAGAACAGAGCTAATAAAGTCCAAACTCATTTCACATTTGAGCCTTTCACCACTTCTGGGCTGGACTGAAACCCAACTCTCAGTATTGAAAGGGCCCAGAACCAAACCCACTGTTACTCATTCCTAAAGGACAATTACAGTATTAGTTTCATTACTATTGCATTTGTCTGCTATGCTCTGCAGCTTAAAATTTAAAATATCCTGAGGTAACTTCAGTAATACCGATAGTTCGTGTCAACTAAGTTTTCTCAACTTTGCTTACGACAACTGTAGGCTGCTGGATGAAGGACCTCAACCTTCATGATGCATAGGCTGGCAGAGAAACCTTTCTGAATGAGTCACAAAATGCATCCTGCCAACAAAGAACAACAGTTGTGGTGGTATTTATTGTTCAATCAATACTGTCTTTTAGCTGAAAGACGACATCATGGAATTTGACCAAGGGCTAATCTTTTCCCTTCTTTCCTCTCTCCAGATAAAAACACATCAAAATGCAAACTCCTCAGTCCCATGATGGGAATTATGGTTCAAATTAACATTCAAAGATTTACCAGTGCCTGTAAAACATTACTTTGCCTTCTCAGCTGGAGGAGAACAGTGTGGAGGCAGGAATGCAGCAAGACACGAAAGGGATTGCGAATGACAATGTTTATTTCTCTTGCCAGTTAAGGAAAGTGATAGCTGACCATGTACCCACTGTGCAGAAATATTGTGCTTCAAATAATTCTCATTAAGAAATTAAATGCAAAACACAAAACTTTATTCCTGACTACTGCTCAAGTCTAGCTCTCCTTTTCGTCAACAGATCACTGTATTCCACATACACAACCAACATGTTAAACAAATTTTCTTTAAGAATCAAATGGTTTACCCCTCGCATGAATAAAAGGCTACCATACAAAGGTGGCAATTTAAAATAAGACCAAAAAAAACCTCAAGAACTATGAAGTGTTAGATTTCAAAAAGTCTTCATCTGTGCGATTACAGTTACTCCATGGGCTTGAACATTAGAACATATATAAATTTGCTCATCTTTACCAAGTTGATATTAGGGGAAGCTTTGTAATATGTCTTATTTGAGAGACCAAATGCACCATAAACCCTTGCTTGGCATAATGAATACTTAAACAGAAGAAGTATAAACCCTCCAAGACAAACTGGATATCTGAATCCAAAGTTAGAATCACTCCAAATAATTTGTATTTTATATACCATTATCATACACATTCTACAAATTTCTGTATTAGCATTTCTTCAAGAAATTGACTTATTTACATAATTGATAACAAAATCTCTCACTG
>NW_027141214.1:0-34870 GCF_036365525.1 Heterodontus francisci
GCTCTCTCTCCCTCCCTCTCTCTCTCTCTCTCTCTCTCTCCTCTCTCTCTCTCTCTCTCCCTCTCTCTCTCTCCTCTCCCTCTCTCCTCCTCCTCTCTCTCTCTCTCTCCTCGCTCTCCCTCCTCGTTCTCTCTCCCTCCCTCTCTCTCTCTCTCTCCCTCTCCTCTCTCTCTCTCACTCTCTCTCTCTCTCTCTCTCCTCTCTCTCTCCTCCTCTCCTCTCTCCCTCCTCTCTCTCTCTCTCTCCTCGCTCTCCCTCCTCGCTCTCCCTCCTCGCTCTCTCTCTCTCTCTCCCTCTCTCTCTCTCTCCTCCCTCTCTCTCTCTCTCTCTCCTCCCTCTCTCTCTCTCTCTCCTCTCTCTCTCTCTCCCTCCTCTCTCTCTCTCCCTCTCTCTCTCTCTCTCTGTCTCTCTCTCCCTCCCTCTCCTCTCTCTCTCTCCCTCCTCGCTCTCTCCCTCCTCGCTCTCTCTCTCTCTCTCTCTCTCTCTCTCTCTCTCTCCTCCTCTCCTCTCTCCCTCCTCTCTCTCTCTCTCTCCTCGCTCTCCCTCCTCGCTCTCTCTCCCTCCCTCTCTCTCTCTCTCCCTCCCTCTCTCTCTCTCTCTCCCTCTCCTCTCTCTCTCTCCTCTCTCTCTCTCTCTCTCCCTCCTCTCTCTCTCTCCCTCTCCTCTCTCTCTCTCCTCTCTCTCTCTCTCTCTGTCTCTCTCTCCCTCCCTCCCTCTCTCTCTCTCTCCCTCTCCTCTCTCTCTCTCCTCTCTCTCTCTCTCCCTCCTCTCTCTCTCTCCCTCTCCTCTCTCTCTCTCCTCTCTCTCTCTCTCTCTGTCTCTCTCTCCCTCCCTCTCCTCTCTCTCTCTCCCTCCTCGCTCTCTCCCTCCTCGCTCTCTCTCCCTCTCTCTCTGTTGTACTCACCACTGTTGCAATTACTGCCAGAATGAGCAGGAAGATGATCATTCTGATGATACTGTTGTTGTTTTCCCCAGTTCTGATGGTTTGCCCTGTGACAGTTTGTCTCTGCAAACCTCTCTTCCTCCTCTCTGATCAAACAGCTCCTTCTGCATTCAGCTGCCATGCAGAGTTGCCAGTTCCTTGTGTAAACCGCAGTTCAGCCCCTGAGTTGTGACAACATGAATTCATAAATAGAACGAGGTTTCTGAACCAGCTTTAGTACAATCAGAGAGTCAGAGCCCAGACCGAGGCGATTCTATCCATCGGCTCTGTGCTGGCCCTCTGCATTTGCAACCCACCTAGTCCCATTCCCTCCCCCTTTCCCCTGTCGCCTTGCAAACATTTTCCCTTCAGAAAGTGATAGAATTCACTTTTCCAAGCCCCGATTGAACCTGCCTCCACCACACTCTCAGACAGTGCATTCCAGATCCTAAACACTCACTGAACCTGCCTCCACCACACTCTCAGACAGTGCATTCCAGATCCGAAACACTCACTGAACCTGCCTCCACCACACTCTCAGACAGTGCATTCCAGATCCTAAACACTCACTGAACCTGCCTCCACCACACTCTCAGACAGTGCATTCCAGATCCTAAACACTCACTGAACCTGCCTCCACCACACTCTCAGACAGTGCATTCCACATCCTAAACACTCACTGAACCTGCCTCCACCACACTCTCAGACAGTGCATTCCAGATCCTAAACACTCACTGAACCTGCCTCCACCACACTCTCAGACAGTGCATTCCAGATCCTAAACACTCACTCAACCTGCCTCCACCACACTCTCAGACAGTGCATTCCAGATCCTAAACACTCACTCAACCTGCCTCCACCACACTCTCAGACAGTGCATTCCAGATCCTAAACACTCACTGAACCTGCCTCCACCACACTCTCAGACAGTGCATTCTAGATCCTAAACACTCACTGAACCTGCCTCCACCACACTCTCAGACAGTGCATTCCAGATCCTAAACACTCACTGAACCTGCCTCCACCACACTCTCAGGCAGTGCATTCCAGATCCTAAACACTCACTGAACCTGCCTCCACCACACTCTCAGACAGTGCATTCCAGATCCTAAACACTCACTGAACCTGCCTCCACCACACTCTCAGACAGTGCATTCCAGATCCAAAACACTCACTGAACCTGCCTCCACCACACTCTCAGACAGTGCATTCCACATCCTAAACACTCACTGAACCTGCCTCCACCACACTCTCAGACAGTGCATTCCAGATCCTAAACACTCACTGAACCTGCCTCCACCACACTCTCAGACAGTGTATTCCAGATCCTGAACACTCACTGAACCTGCCTCCACCACACTCTCAGACAGTGCATTCCAGATCCTAAACACTCACTGAACCTGCCTCCACCACACTCTCAGACAGTACATTCCAGATCCTAAACACTCACTGAACCTGCCTCCACCACACTCTCAGACAGTGCATTCCAGATCCTAAACACTCACTGAACCTGCCTCCACCACACTCTCAGACAGTACATTCCAGATCCTAAACACTCACTGAACCTGCCTCCACCACACTCTCAGACAGTGCATTCCACATCCTAAACACTCACTGAACCTGCCTCCACCACACTCTCAGACAGTGCATTCCAGATCCTAAACACACACTGAACCTGCCTCCACCACACTCTCAGTCAGTGCATTCCAGATCATAAACACTCACTGAACCTGCCTCCACCACACTCTCAGACAGTGCATTCCAGATCCTCAACACTCACTGAACCTGCCTCCACCACACTCTCAGACAGTGCATTCCAGATCCTAAACACTCACTGAACCTGCCTACACCACACTCTCAGTCAGTGCATTCCAGATCATAAACACTCACTGAACCTGCCTCCACCACACTCTCAGACAGTGCATTCCAGATCCTCAACACTCACTGAACCTGCCTCCACCACACTCTCAGACAGTGCATTCCAGATCCTAAACACTCACTGAACCTGCTCCACCACACTCTCAGACAGTGCATTCCAGATCCTAAACACACACTGAACCTGCCTCCACCACACTCTCAGTCAGTGCATTCCAGATCATAAACACTCACTGAACCTGCCTCCACCACACTCTCAGACAGTGCATTCCAGATCCTCAACACTCACTGAACCTGCCTCCACCACACTCTCAGACAGTGCATTCCAGATCCTAAACACTCACTGAACCTGCCTCCACCACACTCTCAGACAGTGCATTCCAGATCCTAAACACTCACTGAACCTGCCTCCACCACACTCTCAGACAGTGCATTCCAGATCCAAAACACTCACTGAACCTGCCTCCACCACACTCTCAGACAGTGCATTCCAGATCCTAAACACACACTGAACCTGCCTTCACCACACTCTCAGACAGTGCATTCCAGATCCTAAACACTCACTGAACCTGCCTCCACCACACTCTCAGACAGTGCATTCCAGATCCTAAACACTCACTGAACCTGCCTCCACCACACTCTCAGACAGTACATTCCAGATCCTAAACACTCACTGAACCTGCCTCCACCACACTCTCAGACAGTGCATTCCAGATCCTAAACACTCACTGAACCTGCCTCCACCACACTCTCAGACAGTGCATTCCAGATCCAAAACACTCACTGAACCTGCCTCCACCACACTCTCAGACAGTGCATTCCAGATCCTAAACACACACTGAACCTGCCTCCACCGCACTCTCAGACAGTGCATTCCAGATCCTAAACACTCACTGAACCTGCCTCCACCACACTCTCAGACAGTGTATTCCAGATCATAAACACACACTGAACCTGCCTCCACCACACTCTCAGACAGTGTATTCCAGATCATAAACACACACTGAACCTGCCTCCACCACACTCTCACGCAGTGCATTCCAGATCCTAAACACTCACTGAACCTGCCTCCACCACACTCTCAGACAGTGCATTCCAGATCCTAAACACTCACTGAACCTGCCTCCGCCACACTCTCAGACAGTGCATTCCAGATCCTAAACACTCACTGAACCCGCCTCCACCACACTCTCAGACAGTGTATTCCAGATCATAAACACACACTGAACCTGCCTCCACCACACTCTCAGACAGTGCATTCCAGATCCTAAACACTCACTGAACCTGCCTCCGCCACACTCTCAGACAGTGCATTCCAGATCCTAAACACTCACTGAACCTGCCTCCACCACACTCTCAGACAGTGCATTCCAGATCCTAAACACTCACGGAACCTGCCTCCACCACACTCACAGACAGTGCATTCCAGATCCTAAACACTGACTGAACCTGCCTCCAACACACTCTCAGACAGTGCATTCCAGATCCTAAACACTCACTGAACCTGCCTCCTCCACACTCTCAGACAGAGCATTCCAGATCCTAAACACTCACTGAACCTGCCTCCACCACACTCTCAGACAGAGCATTCCAGATCCTAAACACTCACTGAACCTGCCTCCATCACACTCTCAGACACTGCATTCCTGATCCTAAACACTCACTGAATCTGCCTCCACCACACTCTCAGACAGTGCATTCCAGATCCTAAACACTCACTGAACCTGCCTATCCCACACTCTCAGACAGTGCATTCCAGATCCTAAACACTCACTGAACCTGCCTCCACCACACTCTCAGACAGTGTATTCCAGATCCTAAACACTCACTGAACCTGCCTCCACCACACTCTCAGACAGTGCATTCCAGATCCTAAACACTCACTGAACCTGCCTCCACCACACTCTCAGACAGTGCATTCCAGATCCTAAACACTGACTGAACCTGCCTCCAACACACTCTCAGTGTATTCCAGATCCTAAACACTCACTGAACCTGCCTCCATCACACTCTCAGACAGTGCGTTCCGTATCCTAAACACTCACTGAACCTGCCTATCCCACACTCTCAGACAGTGCATTCCAGATCCTAAACACTCACTGAACCTGCCTCCACCACACTCTCAGACAGTGTATTCCAGATCCTAAACACTCACTGAACCTGCCTCCACCACACTCTCAGACAGTGCATTCCAGATCCTAAACACTCACTGAACCTGCCTCCACCACACTCTCAGACAGTACATTCCAGATCCTAAACACTCACTGAACCTGCCTCCACCACACTCTCAGACAGTGTATTCCAGATCCTAAACACACACTGAACCTGCCTCCACCACACTCTCAGACAGTGCATTCCAGATCCTAAACACTCACTGAACCTGCCTCCACCACACTCTCAGACAGTGTATTCCGTATCCTAAACACACACTGAACCTGCCTCCACCACACTCTCAGACAGTGCATTCCAGATCCTAAACACTTACTGAACCTGCCTCCACCACACTCTCAGACAGTGCATTCCAGATCCTAAACACTCACTGAACCTGCCTCCACCACACTCTCAGACAGTGCATTCCAGATCCTAAACACTCACTGAACCTGCCTCCACCACACTCTCAGACAGTGCATTCCAGATCCTAAACACTCACTGAACCTGCCTCCACCACACTCTCAGACAGTGCATTCCAGATCCTAAACACTCACTGAATCTGCCTCCACCACACTCTCAGACAGTGCATTCCAGATCCTAAACACTCACTGAACCTGCCTATCCCACACTCTCAGACAGTGCATTCCAGATCCTAAACACTCACTGAACCTGCCTCCACCACACTCTCAGACAGTGTATTCCAGATCCTAAACACTCACTGAACCTGCCTATCCCACACTCTCAGACAGTGCATTCCAGATCCTAAACACTCACTGAACCTGCCTCCATCACACTCTCAGACAGTGCGTTCCAGATCCTAAACACTCACTGAACCTGCTTCCACCACACTCTCAGACAGTGTATTCCAGATCCTAAACACTCACTGAACCTGCCTATCCCACACTCTCAGACAGTGCATTCCAGATCCTAAACACTCACTGAATCTGCCTCCACCACACTCTCAGACAGTGCATTCCAGATCCTAAACACTCACTGAACCTGCCTATCCCACACTCTCAGACAGTGCATTCCAGATCCTAAACACTCACTGAACCTGCCTCCATCACACTCTCAGACAGTGCGTTCCGTATCCTAAACACTCACTGAACCTGCCTCCACCACACTCTCAGACAGTGCATTCCAGATCCTAAACACTCACTGAACCTGCCTCCACCAAATTCTCAGACAGTGCATTCCAGATCCTAAACACTCACTGAACCTGCCTCCACCACACTCTCAGACAGTACATTCCAGATCCTAAACACTCACTGAACCTGCCTCCACCACACTCTCAGACAGTGCATTCCAGATCCTAAACACACACTGAACCTGCCTCCACCACACTCTCAGACAGTACATTCCAGATCCTAAACACTCACTGAACCTGCCTCCACCACACTCTCAGACAGTACATTCCAGATCCTAAACACTCACTGAACCTGCCTCCACCACACTCTCAGACAGTACATTCCAGATCCTAAACACTCACTGAACCTGCCTCCACCACACTCTCAGACAGTACATTCCAGATCCTAAACACTCACTGAACCTGCCTCCACCACACTCTCAGACAGTACATTCCAGATCCTAAACACTCACTGAACCTGCCTCCACCACACTCTCAGACAGTACATTCCAGATCCTAAACACTCACTGAACCTGCCTCCACCACACTCTCAGACAGTACATTCCAGATCCTAAACACTCACTGAACCTGCCTCCACCACACTCTCAGACAGTACATTCCAGATCCTAAACACTCACTGAACCTGCCTCCACCACACTCTCAGACAGTACATTCCAGATCCTAAACACTCACTGAACCTGCCTCCACCACACTCTCAGACAGTACATTCCAGATCCTAAACACTCACTGAACCTGCCTCCACCACACTCTCAGACAGTGCGTTCCGTATCCTAAACACACACTGAACCTGCCTCCACCACACTCTCAGACAGTGCGTTCCGTATCCTAAACACTCACTGAACCTGCCTCCACCACACTCTCAGACAGTACATTCCAGATCCTAAACACTCACTGAACCTGCCTCCACCACACTCTCAGACAGTGCATTCCAGATCCTAAACACACACTGAACCTGCCTCCACCACACTCTCAGACAGTACATTCCAGATCCTAAACACTCACTGAACCTGCCTCCACCACACTCTCAGACAGTACATTCCAGATCCTAAACACTCACTGAACCTGCCTCCACCACACTCTCAGACAGTGCATTCCAGATCCTAAACACACACTGAACCTGCCTCCACCACACTCTCAGACAGTACATTCCAGATCCTAAACACTCACTGAACCTGCCTCCACCACACTCTCAGACAGTACATTCCAGATCCTAAACACTCACTGAACCTGCCTCCACCACACTCTCAGACAGTACATTCCAGATCCTAAACACTCACTGAACCTGCCTCCACCACACTCTCAGACAGTACATTCCAGATCCTAAACACTCACTGAACCTGCCTCCACCACACTCTCAGACAGTACATTCCAGATCCTAAACACTCACTGAACCTGCCTCCACCACACTCTCAGACAGTGCATTCCAGATCCTAAACACTCACTGAACCTGCCTCCACCACACTCTCAGACAGTGCATTCCAGATCCTAAACACTCACTGAACCTGCCTCCACCACACTCTCAGACAGTGCATTCCAGATCCTAAACACTCACTGAACCTGCCTCCACCACACTCTCAGACAGTGCGTTCCGTATCCTAAACACACACTGAACCTGCCTCCACCACACTCTCAGACAGTGCGTTCCGTATCCTAAACACTCACTGAACCTGCCTCCACCACACTCTCAGACAGTGCATTCCAGATCCTAAACACACACTGAACCTGCCTCCACCACACTCTCAGACAGTACATTCCAGATCCTAAACACTCACTGA
Organism: Heterodontus francisci; assembly: GCF_036365525.1. Taxonomy (NCBI): domain Eukaryota; kingdom Metazoa; phylum Chordata; class Chondrichthyes; order Heterodontiformes; family Heterodontidae; genus Heterodontus; species Heterodontus francisci. The sequence goes on from NW_027141214.1 coordinate 7,871, forward strand.
ACCTGCCTCCACCACACTCTCAGACAGTACATTCCAGATCCTAAACACACACTGAACCTGCCTCCACCACACTCTCAGACAGTGCATTCCAGATCCTAAACACTCACTGAACCTGCCTCCACCACACTCTCAGACAGTACATTCCAGATCCTAAACACTCACTGAACCTGCCTCCACCACACTCTCAGACAGTGCATTCCAGATCCTAAACACACACTGAACCTGCCTCCACCACACTCTCAGACAGTACATTCCAGATCCTAAACACTCACTGAACCTGCCTCCACCACACTCTCAGACAGTACATTCCAGATCCTAAACACTCACTGAACCTGCCTCCACCACACTCTCAGACAGTACATTCCAGATCCTAAACACTCACTGAACCTGCCTCCACCACACTCTCAGACAGTGCATTCCAGATCCTAAACACACACTGAACCTGCCTCCACCACACTCTCAGACAGTACATTCCAGATCCTAAACACTCACTGAACCTGCCTCCACCACACTCTCAGACAGTACATTCCAGATCCTAAACACTCACTGAACCTGCCTCCACCACACTCTCAGACAGTACATTCCAGATCCTAAACACTCACTGAACCTGCCTCCACCACACTCTCAGACAGTACATTCCAGATCCTAAACACTCACTGAACCTGCCTCCACCACACTCTCAGACAGTACATTCCAGATCCTAAACACTCACTGAACCTGCCTCCACCACACTCTCAGACAGTACATTCCAGATCCTAAACACTCACTGAACCTGCCTCCACCACACTCTCAGACAGTACATTCCAGATCCTAAACACTCACTGAACCTGCCTCCACCACACTCTCAGACAGTGCGTTCCGTATCCTAAACACTCACTGAACCTGCCTCCACCACACTCTCAGACAGTACATTCCAGATCCTAAACACTCACTGAACCTGCCTCCACCACACTCTCAGACAGTGCGTTCCGTATCCTAAACACACACTGAACCTGCCTCCGCCACACCCTCAGACAGTGCGTTCCGTATCCTAAACACTCACTGAACCTGCCTCCACCACACTCTCAGACAGTACATTCCAGATCCTAAACACTCACTGAACCTGCCTCCACCACACTCTCAGACAGTGCATTCCGTATCCTAAACACACACTGAACCTGCCTTCACCACACCCTCAGACAGTGCATTCCAGATCCTAAACACTCACTGAACCTGCCTCCACCACACTCTCAGACAGTACATTCCAGATCCTGAACACTCACTGAACCTGCCTCCACCACACTCTCAGACAATGCATTCCAGATCCTAAACACTCACTGAACCTGCCTCCACCACACTCTCAGACAGTGCATTCCAGATCCTAAACACACACTGAACCTGCCTCCACCACACTCTCAGACAGTGCATTCCAGATCCTAAACACTCACTGAACCTGCCTCCACCACACTCTCAGACAGTGCATTCCAGATCCTAAACACTCACTGAACCTGCCTCCACCACACTCTCAGACAGTGCATTCCAGATACTAAACACTCACTGAACCAGCCTCCACCACACTCTCAGACAGTGCATTCCAGATACTAAACACTCACTGAACCTGCCTCCACCACACTCTCAGACAGTGCATTCCAGATACTAAACACTCACTGAACCTGCCTCCACCACACTCTCAGACAGTGCGTTCCAGATCCTAAACACTCACTGAACCTGCCTCCACCACACTCTCAGACAGTGCGTTCCAGATCCTAAACACTCACTGAACCTGCCTCCACCACACTCTCAGACAGTGCATTCCAGATCCTAAACACACACTGAACCTGCCTCCACCACACTCTCAGACAGTGCATTCCAGATCCTAAACACTCACTGAACCTGCCTCCACCACACTCAGTGTATTCCAGATCCTAAACACTCACTGAACCTGCCTCCACCACACTCTCAGACAGTGCATTCCAGATCCTAAACACTAACTGAACCTGCCTCCACCACACTCTCAGACAGTGCATTCCAGATCCTAAACACTCACTGAACCTGCCTCCACCACACTCTCAGACAGTGCATTCCAGATCCTAAACACACACTGAACCTGCCTCCACCACACTCTCAGACAGTGCATTCCAGATCATAAACACACACTGAACCTGTCTCCACCACACACTCAGACTGTGCATTCCAGATCCTAAACACTCACTGAACCTGCCTCCACCACACTCTCAGACAGTGCATTCCAGATCCTAAACACTCACTGAACCTGCCTCCACCACACTCTCAGACAGTGCATTCCAGATCATAAACACACACTGAACCTGTCTCCACCACACACTCAGACTGTGCATTCCAGATCCTAAACACTCACTGAACCTGCCTCCACCACACTTTCAGACAGTGTATTCCAGATCCTAAACACTCACTGAACCTGCCTCCACCACACTCTCACACAGTGCATTCCAGATCCTAAACACTCACTGAACCTGCCTCCACCACACTTTCAGACAGTGTATTCCAGATCCTAAACACACACTGAACCTACCTCCACCACACTTTCAGACAGTGTATTCCAGATCCTAAACACACACTGAACCTACCTCCACCACACTCTCAGACAGTGCATTCCAGATCCTAAACACTCACTGAACCTGCCTCCACCACACTTTCAGACAGTGTATTCCAGATCCTAAACACACACTGAACCTACCTCCACCACACTCTCAGACAGTGCATTCCAGATCCTAAACACTCACTGAACCTGCCTCCACCACACTCTCAGACAGTGCATTCCAGATCTTAAACACACACTGAACCTGCCTCCACCACACTCTCAGACAGTGCATTCCAGATCCTAAACACTCACTGAACCTGCCTCCACCACACTCTCAGACAGTGCATTCCAGATCTTAAACACTCACTGAACCTGCCTCCACCACACTCTCAGACAGTGCATTCCACATCCTAAACACTCACTGAACCTGCCTCCACCACACTCTCAGACAGTGCATTCCAGATCATAAACACACACTGAACCTGCCTCCACCACACTCTCAGACAGTGCATTCCAGATCCTAAACACTCACTGAACCTGCCTCCACCACACTCTCAGACAGTGCATTCCAGATCCTAAACACTCACTGAACCTGCCTCCACCACACTCTCAGACAGTGCATTCCAGATCCTAAACACACACTGAACCTGCCTCCACCACACTCTCAGACAGTGCATTCCAGATCCTAAACACTCACTGAACCTGCCTCCACCACACTCTCAGACAGTACATTCCAGATCCTAAACACTCACTGAACCTGCCTCCACCACACTCTCAGACAGTGCATTCCAGATCCTAAACACTCACTGAACCTGCCTCCACCACACTCTCAGACAGTGCACTCCAGATCCTAAACGCTCACTGAACCTGCCTCCACCACACTCTCAGACAGTACATTCCAGATCCTAAACACTCACTGAACCTGCCTCCACCACACTCTCAGACAGTTCATTCCAGATCCTAAACACACACTGAACCTGCCTCCACCACACTCTCAGACAGTACATTCCAGATCCTAAACACTCACTGAACCTGCCTCCACCACACTCTCAGACAGTACATTCCAGATCCTAAACACTCACTGAACCTGCCTCCACCACACTCTCAGACAGTTCATTCCAGATCCTAAACACACACTGAACCTGCCTCCACCACACTCTCAGACAGTGCATTCCAGATCCTAAACACTCACTGAACCTGCCTCCACCACACTCTCAGACAGTGCATTCCAGATCCTAAACACTCACTGAACCTGCCTCCACCGCACTCTCAGACAGTGCATTCCAGATCCTAAACACTCACTGATCCTGCCTCCACCACACTCTCAGACAGTTCATTCCAGATCCTAAACACTCACTGAACCTGCCTCCACCACACTCTCAGACAGTTCATTCCAGATCCTAAACACACACTGAACCTGCCTCCACCACACTCTCAGACAGTGCATTCCAGATCCTAAACACTCACTGATCCTGCCTCCACCACACTCTCAGACAGTGCATTCCAGATCCTAAACACTCACTGAACCTGCCTCCACCACACTCTCAGACAGTGCATTCCAGATCCTAAACACTCACTGAACCTGCCTCCACCGCACTCTCAGACAGTGCATTCCAGATCCTAAACACTCACTGAACCTGTCTCCACCACACTCTCAGACAGTGCATTCCAGATCCTCAACACTCACTGAACCTGCCTCCACCACACTCTCAGACAGTACATTCCAGATCCTAAACACTCACTGAACCTGCCTCCACCACACTCTCAGACAGTGTATTCCAGATCCTAAACACACACTGAACCTGCCTCCACCACACTCTCAGATAGTGCATTCCAGATCCTAAACACTCACTGAACCTGCCTCCACCACACTCTCAGACAGTGCATTCCAGATCCTAAACACTCACTGAACCTGCCTCCACCACACTCTCAGACAGTGCATTCCAGATCCTAAACACTCACTGAACCTGCCTCCACCACACTCTCAGACAGTGTATTCCAGATCCTAAACACTCACTGTACCTGCCTCCACCACACTCTCAGGCAGTGCATTCCAGATCCTAAACACACACTGAACCTGCCTCCACCACACTCTCAGACAGTGCATTCCAGATCCTAAACACTCACTGAACCTGCCTCCACCACACTCTCAGACAGTGCATTCCAGATCCTAAACACTCACTGAACCTGCCTCCACCACACTCTCAGACAGTGTATTCCAGATCCTAAACACTCACTGAACCTGCCTCCACCAAACTCTCAGACAGTGTATTCCAGATCCTAAACACACACTGAACCTGCCTCCACCACACTCTCAGACAGTGCATTCCAGATCCTAAACGCTCACTGAACCTGCCTCCACCGCACTCTCAGGCAGTGCATTCCAGATCCTAAACACACACTGAACCTGCCTCCACCACACTCTCAGACAGTGCATTCCAGATCCTAAACACTCACTGAACCTGTCTCCACCACACTCTCAGACAGTACATTCCAGATCCTAAACACTCACTGAACCTGCCTCCACCACACTCTCAGACAGTGTATTCCAGATCCTAAACACACACTGAATCTGCCTCCACCACACTCTCAGACAGTGCATTCCAGATCCTAAACACTCACTGAACCTGCCTCCACCGCACTCTCAGACAGTGCATTCCAGATCCTAAACACTCACTGAACCTGCCTCCACCACACTCTCAGACAGTGCATTCCAGATCCTAAACACTCACTGAACCTGTCTCCACCACACTCTCAGATAGTGCATTCCAGATCCTAAACACTCACTGAACCTGACTCCACCACACTCTCAGACAGTGCATTCCAGATCCTAAACACTCACTGAACCTGCCTCCACCACATTCTCAGACAGTGCATTCCAGATCCTAAACACACACTGAACCTGCCTCCACCATACTCTCAGACAGTGCATTCCAGATCCTAAACACTCACTGAACCTGCCTCCACCACACTCTCAGGCAGTGTATTCCAGATCCTAAACACACACTGAACCTGCCTCCACCACACTCTCAGACAGTGCATTCCAGATCCTAAACACTCACTGAACCTGCCTCCACCACACTCTCAGACAGTGCATTCCAGATCCTAAACACTGACTGAACCTGCCTCCACCACACTCTCAGACAGTGCATTCCAGATCCTAAACACTGACTGAACCTGCCTCCACCGCACTCTCAGACAGTGCATTCCAGATCCTAAACACTCACTGAACCTGCCTCCACCACATTCTCAGACAGTGTATTCCAGATCCTAAACACTCACTGAACCTGCCTCCACCACACTCTCAGACAGTGCATTCCTGATCCTAAACACTCACTGAACCTGCCTCCACCACACTCTCAGACAGTGCATTCCAGATCCTAAACACACACTGAACCTGCCTCCACCACACTCTCAGACAGTGCATTCCAGATCCTAAACACACACTGAACCTGCCTCCACCACACTCTCAGACAGTGTATTCCAGATCCTAAACACTCACTGAACCTGCCTCCACCACACTCTCAGACAGTGCATTCCAGATCCTAAACACTCACTGAACCTGCCTCCACCACACTCTCAGACAGTGCATTCCAGATCCTAAACACACACTGAACCTGCCTCCACCACACTCTCAGACAGTGCATTCCGGATCCTAAACACTCACTGAACCTGCCTCCACCACACTCTCAGACAGTGCATTCCAGATCCTAAACACTCACTGAACCTGCCTCCACCACACTCTCAGACAGTGCATTCCAGATCCTAAACACTCACTGAACCTGCCTCCACCACACTCTCAGACAGTGTATTCCAGATCCTAAACACTCACTGAACCTGCCTCCACCACACTCTCAGACAGTGCATTCCAGATCCTAAACACTCACTGAACCTGCCTCCACCACACTCTCAGACAGTGCATTCCAGATCCTAAACACTCACTGAACCTGCCTCCACCACACTCTCAGACAGTGCATTCCAGATCCTAAACACACACTGAACCTGCCTCCACCACACTCTCAGACAGTGCATTCCAGATCCTAAACACTCACTGAACCTGCCTCCACCACACTCTCAGACAGTGCATTCCAGATCCTAAACACTCACTGAACCTGCCTCCACCACACTCTCAGACAGTGCATTCCAGATCCGAAACACTCACTGAACCTGCCTCCACCACACTCTCAGACAGTGCATTCCAGATCCTAAACACTCACTGAACCTGCCTCCACCACACTCTCAGACAGTGCATTCCAGATCCTAAACACTCACTGATCCTGCCTCCACCACACTCTCAGACAGTGCATTCCAGATCCTAAACACACACTGAACCTGCCTCCACCACACTCTCAGACAGTGCATTCCAGATCCTAAACACTCACTGAACCTGCCTCCACCACACTCTCAGACAGTGCATTCCAGATCCTAAACACTCACTGAACCTGCCTCCACCACACTCTCAGACAGTGCATTCCAGATCCTAAACACTCACTGAACCTGCCTCCACCACACTCTCAGACAGTGCATTCCAGATCCTAAACACACACTGAACCTGCCTCCACCACACTCTCAGACAGTGCATTCCTGATCCTAAACACTCACTGAACCTGCCTCCACCACACTCTCAGACAGTGCATTCCAGATCCTAAACACTCACTGAACCTGCCTCCACCACACTCTCAGACAGTGCATTCCAGATCCTAAACACTCACTGAACCTGCCTCCACCACACTCTCAGACAGTGCATTCCAGATCCAAAACACTCACTGAACCTGCCTTCACCACACTCTCAGACAGTGTATTCCAGATCCTGAACACTCACTGAACCTGCCTCCACCACACTCTCAGACAGTGCATTCCAGATCCTAAACACTCACTGAACCTGCCTCCATCACACTCTCAGACAGTGTATTCCAGATCCTAAACACTCACTGAACCTGCCTCCACCACACTCTCAGACAGTGCATTCCAGATCCTAAACACTCACTGAACCTGCCACCACCACACTCTCAGACAGTGCAATCCAGATCCTAAACACTCACTGAACCTGCCTCCACCGCACACTCAGACAGTGCATTCCAGATCCTAAACACTTACTGAACCTGCCTCCACCACACTCTCAGACAGTGCATTCCAGATCCTAAACACTCACTGAACCTGCCTCCACCACACTCTCAGACAGTGCATTCCAGATCCTAAACACTCACTGAACCTGCCTCCACCACACTCTCAGACAGTGCATTCCAGATCCTAAACACTCACTGAACCTGCCTCCACCGCACTCTCAGACAGTGCATTCCAGATCCTAAACACTCACTGAACCTGCCTCCACCACACTCTCAGACAGTGTATTCCAGATCCTAAACACTCACTGAACCTGCCTCCACCACACTCTCAGACAGTGTATTCCAGATCCTAAACACTCACTGAACCTGCCTCCACCACACTCTCAGACAGTGTATTCCAGATCATAAACACTCACTGAACCTGCCTCCACCGCACTCTCAGACAGTGCATTCCAGATCCTAAACACTCACTGAACCTGCCTCCACCGCACTCTCAGACAGTGCATTCCAGATCCTAAACACTCACTGAACCTGCCTCCACCACACTCTCAGACAGTGCATTCCAGATCCTAAACACTCACTGAACCTGCCTCCACCACACTCTCAGACAGTGTATTCCAGATCCTAAACACTCACTGAACCTGCCTCCACCACACTCTCAGACAGTGCATTCCAGATCCTAAACACTCACTGAACCTGCCTCCACCACACTCTCAGACAGTGTATTCCAGATCATAAACACTCACTGAACCTGCCTCCACCACACTCTCAGACAGTGCATTCCAGATCCTAAACACTCACTGAACCTGCCTCCACCGCACTCTCAGACAGTGCATTCCAGATCCTAAACACTCACTGAACCTGCCTCCACCACACTCTCAGACAGTGCATTCCAGATCCTAAACACTCACTGAACCTGCCTCCACCACACTCTCAGACAGTGCATTCCAGATCCTAAACACTCACTGAACCTGCCTCCACCACACTCTCAGACAGTGTATTCCAGATCCTAAACACTCACTGAACCTGCCTCCACCACACTCTCAGACAGTGTATTCCAGATCCTAAACACTCACTGAACCTGCCTCCACCACACTCTCAGACAGTGTATTCCAGATCCTAAACACTCACTGAACCTGCCTCCACCACACTCTCAGACAGTGTATTCCAGATCCTAAACACTCACTGAACCTGCCTCCACCACACTCTCAGACAGTGCATTCCAGATCCTAAACACTCACTGACCCTGCCTCCACCACACTCTCAGACAGTGCATTCCAGATCCTAAACACTCACTGAACCTGCCTCCACCACACTCTCAGACAGTGCATTCCAGATCCTAAACACTCACTGAACCTGCCTCCACCACACTCTCAGACAGTGCATTCCAGATCCTAAACACTCACTGAACCTGCCTCCACCACACTCTCAGACAGTGCATTCCAGATCCTAAACACTCACTGAACCTGCCTCCACCACACTCTCAGACAGTGCATTCCAGATCCTAAACACTCACTGAACCTGCCTCCACCTCACTCTCAGACAGTGCATTCCAGATCCTAAACACTCACTGAACCTGCCTCCACCACACTCTCAGACAGTGCATTCCAGATCCTAAACACTGACTCCGTTAAAATCGTTTTTCCTCGTGTTGCCTCTGGTTCTGTTGCTGTTCGACTTGAATCGGGCTCCCTCTGCTTCTCGACCCTCCCACCAATGGGAATATTCTCTCCCTGTCTACTCTGTCCGGACCCCTCCTGGTTTTGAGCCCCCTCCATCAAATCTCCCCTCGACCTCCCTTCCTCCGGATGAGAACAATCCCAGCTTCTCCTGGGATATACCTTCCTGCGGTCCGATAAACAACCCTTCACCACGACTCTCTTTCCTGCCACTCAGCCCGTTTCGTATCCGTGCTGCTGTGACTCCTTCTGATTCCATTGGCTGGCAAGCCTGTCATGTGTCACTTTCTCAAACGCCTTTCGGAAGTCCATGTACACCGCATCCACCGCATTCCCCCTCATCAACCCTCTACAGTTGCTCTCCAATACACAGAAGTGGTCAGACCAGTTTTAGTCACACGGCTAACTGGCTACAGCAGGGAAATTGGAACCTCCAACAAAGGGACTGAAGAGAGACAAAGCCGTGTGGTCGTGGAGCAAAGACCTCTCCTGGGACCGAGAACGTCTGCTCTCCTGTCTGCCTGCTCGTCTCTCAGGGAACTGAAACCATTGAGGACAGGTAAACTCAGAGAGAGAGAAAAGGTTTCCTACGTGAACAAAGTTTTAAGACGACTGATACTGGGCCCCAACGAAACACGAGACCGTATCTTCAATCAAGGACTGCAGTGAGCTCGAGAAACAGTAACAAGATATTGCCTCAAACTGTTCTACTTGTCTTTTCTTCTGCTCCTTTCTGTCCCTATTTTTTCATGTTTATATCGTGCGTGCATGCTCACATGGGCGTGTCGTATATCCGTAGGTGTGAACCGTCTTCGAGTTGAAGTTTAAGATTTGATCAATTTCATCTTTCTGCTTTAAACCAAAGAAAGCCTGTTTGTGCTCAGTGCTTTGCCTTATAACTGGAAACTGCGAACAAGGATTCACACAAAGGGGAGTTCGAAACACAGTGTATTTAAACGTTAAACCCCGTTGCAATAAGACAAGATAAAGCTCGCAAAAGACCCCCTTCGCCATTGCTCAGCTGGTCGGAACATGCCTATCGAAGAGTCCATTCAGCCCATCGTGTCTGTGCTGGCTGAAAAAAACGAGCCTCCCAATCCAATCTCACCTTCCAGCACCCGGTCTGTAGCTTTGCAGGTTACAGCACGTCAGGTGCATGTCCAGGTACCTTTTAAATGAGTTGAGGGTTTCTGCCTCCATCACTGATCCGGGCAGTGAATTCCAGACACCCTCCACCCTCCGGGTGAATAAGTTTTTCCTCATGTCCCCTCTAATCCTTCTGCCAATCACCTTAAATCTGTGCCCCCTGGTAATTGACCTCTCCGCTAGGGGGAAACAGGTCCTTCCTGTCTACTCTATCTAGGCCCCTCATCATTTTATACACCTGTATTAAGTCACCCCTCAGCCTCCTCTGTTCTAAGGAAAATAACCCGAGCCGATCCAATCTTTCCTCAGAGCTGCAGCTTTCAAGCCCCGGCAACATTCTTGTAAATCTCCTCTGTACTCTCTCCAGAGCAATTATGTCCTTCCTGTAATGTGGTGACCAGAACTGTTACACAATGCTCCAGCTGTGGCCAAACCAGTGTTTTATACAGTTCCAGCATCACATCCCTGATTTTGTATTCTATACCTCGGACAATAAAGGAAAGCATTCCACATGCCTGCTTCACCAGTCTATCTACCTGTCCTGCCACCTTCAGGGACCTGTGGACATGGACCCCAAGGTCTCTCACTTCCTCTATCCCTCTCAATATCCTCCCCGTTTGTTGTGTATTCCCTCGCTTTATCTGCCCTCCCCAAATGCATGACCTCACACTTCTCCGGATTGAATTCCATTTGCCACTTTTTCGCCCACTCAACCAAACCATTGATATCTTTCTGCAGTCTACAGCTATCCTCTTCACGGTCAACTGCACGGCCAGTTTTTGTGCCATCAGCAAATTTCCCAATCATGCCTCCCAGATTTAAATACAAATCATTAATTACAGCAATATGTCCTCGATTTAACAAGGGGACGGGCAATATTACATTAGTTAGGAGTTACCAGACAAATTTAATTTGTAGCCTAACTAAATAGTGATCACAACAGGATCCAATTCGAGGTAACGTTTGAAAGTGAAAAGCACGAGTCAGCGACAAGAATTTTAGACTCGGGTAAGGCTGACTTTACCGGGTTGGGACACAGACTGTCCACGGTAAGCTGGGTAGATCTGTTCATGGGTCAAACGATTGAAGAACAGTGGAGAATATTTAAAGAGACATTTAACAAAGTACGGAGGGAGTATACACCACCCCACCCCCGAGAGGAAAAAGGAAGTCGGGGAGCACACAGTAGATGCCCGGACTATCGTCTTTCAGAGTTACGTTACGAGGGGTGATCTGATCGAAGCCTTCAAGATATGAACAGGAAAAGACAGGCTGGATAAAGATAAACTAATTCCACTGGTTGGAGATTCTAAAACTAGGGGGCATAGTCTAAAAATTGGGACCAGACCGTTCAGGAGAGACGCAAAGGCTGGGAGAGGTTTGGAACTCTCTCCCGCAAACAGCAGCTGAAGCTAGAACAGTTGTTATTTTCAAATCTGAGATAGATTTTTGTCAAGCAAAGATATTAAGGGATATGGGCCAAAGGTAGGTATATGGAGTTAGCCCGAGGATCAGCCATGATCTCATTGAATGGGGGAGGGGGGGGGGGACAGGCTCGAGGGGCTGAATGGCCCACTCCTGTTCCTATCTTCCGAGACCCACTGGAGTTCAGAAGAACGAGAGGCGATGGCATCGAAATGGATAAGATCCTGAGGGGACTTACCTGGGGTAGATGCTGAGGGGATGCTTCCCATCCAGGGGGGTTCTCGAACGAAGGGGAGGGCACAGTTTCAGAAATAAGGGGTCTCAGAGGGGAGTGAATCTTTGGAATTCTCTTCCCCGGAGAGCAGTGGAGGCTGGGTCATTCAACACATTCAAGGATGAGTTAGACACATCTTTGTTTGATCGATAAGGGGAGACAGGAAAGTGGAGTCAACAGCACAATCAGATCATGGTTTTACTGAATGGTGGTGCAGGGTTGAGGGGCCGAATGGCCACCTTCGGCACTGAATTCTGATGTTATTCTGCAGAGTAAAGCTCCCTCTGCACTGTCCCCCATCAAACACTCCCAGGACAGGTACAGTACGGGGGTTAGATACAGAGTAAAGCTCCCTCTACACTGTCCCCCATCAAACACTCCCAGGACAGGTACAGTACGGGGGTTAGATACAGAGTAAAGCTCCCTCTACACTGTCCCCATCAAACACTCCCAGGACAGGTACAGTACGGGGGTTAGATACAGAGTAAAGCTCCCTCTACACTGTCCCCATCAAACACTCCCAGGACAGGTACAGTACGGGGGTTAGATACAGAGTAAAGCTCCCTCTACACTGTCCCCATCAAACACTCCCAGGACAGGTACAGTACGGGGGTTAGATACAGAGTAAAGCTCCCTCTACACTGTCCCCATCAAACACTCCCAGGACAGGTACAGTACGGGGGTTAGATACAGAGTAAAGCTCCCTCTACACTGTCCACATCAAACACTCCCAGGACAGGTACAGTACGGGGGTTAGATACAGAGTAAAGCTCCCTCTACACTGTCCCCATCAAACACTCCCAGGACAGGTACAGTACGGGGGTTAGATACAGAGTAAAGCTCCCTCTACACTGTCCCCATCAAACACTCCCAGGACAGGTACAGTACGGGGGTTAGATACAGAGTAAAGCTCCCTCTACACTGTCCCCCATCAAACACTCCCAGGACAGGTACAGTACGGGGGTTAGATACAGAGTAAAGCTCCCTCTACACTGTCCCCCATCAAACACTCCCAGGACAGGTACAGTACGGGGGTTAGATACAGAGTAAAGCTCCCTCTACACTGTCCCCATCAAACACTCCCAGGACAGGTACAGTACGGGGGTTAGATACAGAGTAAAGCTCCCTCTCCACTGTTCCCCATCAAACACTCCCAGGACAGGTACAGTACGGGGGTTAGATACAGAGTAAAGCTCCCTCTCCACTGTTCCCCCAGCACAGTTATGAACATTTGGGACGTGCTCTCTGTCCACCCTGCACGCTTTCCACTGCTGATTTTACAGTTCTGTAGCTGCTTGCCTGAAAAACCTTCCATTGGATAAACCTCTGTGCTTTTCCCATTCGGTTTGAGAGGTCACGTTGCAGCTGATAGAAACATGTCTCACAAGCTGCATTGTGGTCTGGGTGCCCAGGGCTGCGATGTCAGAATGGGTGTCTTACATCACAGAGCAGGTCCCCACACACAGGAAACCTACTGTCCCAACTCTCCCCACCCCCCCCACTGCGAGGGACAGACACCAATAGAGGGATAGAGGGAGTGAGAGGGGCAGAGACGGAGGGACAGAGAGAGAGAGAGAGGGAGACATAGGGAGATTAAGAGAACCAGAGATAGAGAGACAAAGAGAGGGAGGAGAGGGAAAGGGAAAGGGAAAGGGAGAGAAACAGAGAGATGGTAGCATTCATACAGAGACGGACGGGCGCCGACTCTCCCCCGGGGTACGGGTCCCCCCCCCCCCACGGGCGCCGACTCTCCCCGGGGTACGGGTACCCCCCCCACGGGCGCCGACTCTCCCCCGGGGTACGGGTCCCCCACGGGCGCCGACTCTCCCCCGGGGTACAGGTGTCCCCCCCCAGCGGGCGCCGACTCTCCCCCGGGGTACAGGTCCCCCCCCCCCCACGGGCGCCGACTCTCCCCCGGGGTACGGGTCCCCCCCCCCCCTCCCCGCGGGCGCCGACTCTCCCCGGTGCCCCATGGTTGGAGTACAGGTTCCCCTATGTAAACATGTCACGCTGCAATAACGCCTTCCTGGCACTGGAGGCGCTGTCGCGTGACATGTTTACATAGTGGGGGCTGGCTGTCAGGTTTGGCGAGAGGCGATTGGACGCTGTGGGCTGTTCACATGGTGACCGGTGAGATTCTGCTCGCACCTGCATGATCTTCAGGAGCCGCTTTGCCATCTGGCGCCCAGTGCCGGCGCTGTGCGGGGAGGCCACTCGACATTGGCTGCAGGGTCCATCTTGCCTGCGGCCATCGTTATTGTTGTTCATTGTGACCGGTTGCTGGCGGCCATCATTGATCCTGGCAAAGTCACCAGCCAATTCCTCATATTGTTTTTAAATGGGGGAGGAGCATCGCCTTGTCATCGAGTCTAATCGATTTCTATCCGAAAATAACGCCTCCGTCCACCCACAAAGGCGTTGCCAAGGGCCACAATCGCGATGCGATTAGAAAGAGGTCAGGGGGCATTGGGCGCCAGCCATGCTTGATACTGGCGAGGGTGGTGGCGGCGGCCATCTTTGATACTGGCGGATGAATGTCCATTCCTGCTGTGTGGTTCCCTGTTAGTGTTTGCAGGAGGATCATTGAGATATTGAGGGAGAGGAGGAGGAGGAGGAGGGGGGGGGACCTTTAGAGGCGGAGGGGCCCAGTTTAATGGCCAAACTATTTTTTTAAAGGTGTTTTTATTTTTGATTTGGAACTATTGTGGTGGGAATAGGGGGGGGGGGGGGGCAACCAGGAAGTGAAGAGGCTGCATGGAGTCAGATGTCATAATGGAGGCTCCCAGCAGGGGGGGCTCCCCCTCAGAGACCTCAGGTGAGGGTGTGACCCCACCCCTTCCCCCACCCCACCCCCTCCAACCCCCACCCCCAGACAGAGGGGGTAGAACCCAAAAGTTAGCCTCAGGACCATTGGGTGACGGGGGGAGCGGTGAGATTGTTACACTGGGACTCGGGACCATTGGGTGACGGCGGGAGCGGTGAGAGTGTTACACTGGGACTCAGGACCATTGGGTGACGGGGGGAGCGGTGAGAGTGTTACACTGGGACTCAGGACCATTGGGTGACGGGGGGAGCGGTGAGAGTGTTACACTGGGACTCGGGACCATTGGGTAACGGGGGGAGCGGTGAGAGTGTTACACTGGGACTCGGGACCATTGGGTGACGGGGGGAGCGGTGAGAGTGTTACACTGGGACTCGGGACCATTGGGTGACGGGGGGGGAGCGGTGAGAGTGTTACACTGGGACTCGGGACCATTGGGTGACGGGGGGAGCGGTGAGAGTGTTACACTGGGACTCAGGACCATTGGGTGACGGGGGGAGCGGTGAGAGTGTTACACTGGGACTCGGGACCATTGGGTGACGGGGGGAGCGGTGAGAGTGTTACACTGGGGGGAGCGGTGAGAGTGTTACACTGGGACTCGGGACCATTGGGTGACGGGGGGAGCGGTGAGAGTGTTACACTGGGACTCGGGACCATTGGGTGACGGGGGGAGCGGTGAGAGTGTTACACTGGGACTCAGGATCATTGGGTGACGGGGAGGGGGTGGGGAGAAAGGGGGAAAGATTTGCATCTCTATAGCGCCTTTTACAACCTCTGGACGAAATCTGCGCACAGCAAGATCCCACACTGTGTGATAATGACCCACATCATCTGTTTTCGTGATGTTTGGTGAAGGGATAAATATTGGTCCCGAGACACCGGAGAAAACTCCCTCCACACTGCACCCCCTACTCTTCTTCCATTCGTGGCCGTGGGATCCAACAGTGCGGAGCTCCCTCAGTACTGACCCTCCGACAGTGCGGCGCTCCCTCAGTACTGACCCTCCGACAGTGCGGCGCTCCCTCAGTACTGACCCTCCGACAGTGCGGCACTCGCTCAGTACTGACCCACCGACAGTGCGGCACTTGCTCAGTCCTGACCCTCTGACAGTGTGACACTCCCTCAGTACTGACCCTCCGACAGTGCGGCACTCCCTCAGTCCTGACCCTCTAACAGTGTGACACTCCCTCAGTACTGACCCTCTGACAGTGCGACACTCCCTCAGTCCTGACCCTCCGACAGTGTGACACTCCCTCAGTACTGACCCTCCGACAGTGTGACACTCCCTCAGTACTGACCCTCCGACAGTGTGACACTCCCTCAGTACTGACCCTATAACAGTGTGACACTCCCTCAGTACTGACCCTCTGACAGTGCGACACTCCCTCAGTCCTGACCCTCCGACAGTGCTGCATTCCCTTGATCTCACTCGCTCTCTCTCTCTCTCTCTAGACGAAGACAACGTGCCTTTGTTGACAAAGGTCCCGGGTAAGAAACTCTGAGTTAAAACTCACTCATTTGTCAGATGTTGCCTGTGCTTGCTCTTTGAAAGATCCATCAACTCCCCCTCACAACTCCTCCTCCTCCCTCTTCCCCCCTCCCCCCCCCCCCCCCTGTACCCCTGTAAATTTTTCCCCCTTTCCAGTATTTCTCCGATTTCCCCCTTTTGAAAGTCACTATTGAATCTCCTTCCTTTTAGGCATCTCGTTCCAGATCACAACAACTCACTCCGTTAAAACAATGTTTCCTCGCGTCACCTCTGGTTCCTTCACCCATCGCTGTGTCCCCCCCACCCGGTTACCGACCCTCCCACCAACTGGGGACCCTCCCACCCAGTTACCGACCCTCCCACCACTGGGAACAATTTCTCATTATTTACTCCGCCGGAACCCCTTCCTGATTTTAAACGCCCCAATTAAATCTCCTCTTAACCTTCTCCGCTCTAAGGTGATCAATCCCAGCCTCTCCCAGTCTTCTCCCCGTTAACCGAATTCCCTCATTCCCTGGGATCATTCCAGTAAATCTCCTCCGCACCCTCTCCGAGACATCGACATCCTTCCTAAAGCCTGGATCAGGGAAGTGGTTTGGAGGTAGAGGGTTCAGCTTAAGAGTCACGTGCTAATATCTCTCCCCCAACGGCCCACTCTCTCTCCTCCATCTCTCTTGTTCTCCACCCTCCCTTCCTCCCACTCCCTCTGACACCGACTGCATTTTGATCAGAAATTTCTTTTTTTCTTTAGCAGATCGAAGAAAAAGTTGCAGCAACATCACTGGATTCTGGTAAAGATGGATGAGGGGAGTGTTTGATTTGGACAGTGTGGAGGGAGCTTTACTCTGTATCTAACCCCCGTACTGTACCTGTCCTGGGAGTGTTTGATGGGGGACAGTGTAGAGGGAACTTTACTCTGTATCTAACCCCCGTACTGTACCTGTCCTGGGAGTGTTTGATGGGGGACAGTGTAGAGGGAGCTTTACTCTGTATCTAACCCCCGTACTGTACCTGTCCTGGGAGTGTTTGATGGGGAACAGTGTAGAGGGAGCTTTACTCTGTATCTAACCCCCGTACTGTACCTGTCCTGGGAGTGTTTGATGGGGACAGTGTAGAGGGAGCTTTACTCTGTATCTAACCCCCGTACTGTACCTGTCCTGGGGAGTGTTTGATGTGGACAGTGTAGAGGGAGCTTTACTCTGTATCTAACCCCCGTACTGTACCTGTCCTGGGGAGTGTTTGATGGGGGACAGTGTAGAGGGAGCTTTACTCTGTATCTAACCCCCGTACTGTACCTGTCCTGGGGAGTGTTTGATGGGGGACAGTGTAGAGGGAGCTTTACTCTGTATCTAACCCCCGTACTGTACCTGTCCTGGGAGTGTTTGATGGGGGACAGTGTAGAGGGAGCTTTACTCTGTATCTAACCCCCGTACTGTACCTGTCCTGGGAGTGTTTGATGGGGAACAGTGTAGAGGGAGCTTTACTCTGTATCTAACCCCGTACTGTACCTGTCCTGGGAGTGTTTGATGGGGGACAGTGTAGAGGGAGCTTTACTCTGTATCTAACCCCCGTACTGTACCTGTCCTGGGGAGTGTTTGATTTGGACAGTGCAGAGGGAGCTTTACTCTGTATCTAACCCCCGTACTGTACCTGTCCTGGGAGTGTTTGATTTGGACAGTGCAGAGGGAGCTTTACTCTGTATCTAACCCCCGTACTGTACCTGTCCTGGGAGTGTTTGATGGGGACAGTGCAGAGGGAGCTTTACTCTGTATCTAACCCCCGTACTGTACCTGTCCTGGGAGTGTTTGATGGGGACAGTGTAGAGGGAGCTTTACTCTATATCTAACCCCCGTACTGTACCTATCCTGGGAGTGTTTGATGGGGGACAGTGTAGAGGGAGATTTACTCTGTATCTAACCCCCGTACTGTACCTGTCCTGGGAGTGTTTGATGGGGACAGTGTAGAGGGAGCTTTACTCTATATCTAACCCCCGTACTGTACCTATCCTGGGAGTGTTTGATGGGGGACAGTGTAGAGGGAGCTTTACTCTGTATCTAACCCGCGTACTGTACCTGTCCTGGGAGTGTTTGATGGGGACAGTGTAGAGGGAGCTTTACTCTGTATCTAACCCCGTACTGTACCTGTCCTGGGAGTGTTTGATGGGGAACAGTGTAGAGGGAGCTTTACTCTGTATCTAACCCCGTTTTTTTTTTTTTTTTTTTTTTTTTTTTTTTTTTTTTTTTTTTAAGGTGACCTTTATACCCCAGGCCCCTTTTATATTTTC
Source organism: Heterodontus francisci (assembly GCF_036365525.1). NCBI lineage: Eukaryota > Metazoa > Chordata > Chondrichthyes > Heterodontiformes > Heterodontidae > Heterodontus > Heterodontus francisci. The sequence continues at coordinate 26,594 of NW_027141214.1, forward strand.
CACATCGAGGGGGCCTTTATCCCTCAGGCCCCCTTTATGTACATATTTACAGTTTTAAAATAACTTTATTAAAACAGATAAATAAACAAAAAACTCAAATTAAAATGCCATTCTCGGCGTCGACGATGCACTCCAGTCCCTGCGGTGCCCACCGGTCGCGGAAGGCCTCAAGCGTACCGGCGGACACCGCATGCTCCTTTTCCAGGGACACCCGGGCGCGAACGTAACCGCGGAAGAGGGGCAGGCAATCAGGGAGGACGGAACCCCCGACGGCCCGCAACCTGGACCTGTGAATTGCCACCTTGGCCAGGCCCAGGAGCAGACCGACGAGGAGATCCTCCTCCCGGCCCAAGCCCCTCCGCACCGGGTGCCCAAAGATCAGGAGCGTGGGACTGAAGTGCAGCCAGAATTTGAGGAGCAGCCCCTTCAGATACTCAAATAGGGGCTGCAACCTCGCACACTCCGTATAAATGTGGAACACGGACTCGTCCAGGCCGCAGAAAGTACAGGTGGCCTGGGAGTCCGTGAACCTACTTAAAAGCCTATTGCACGGGACTGCTCTGTGCAGCACCCTCCACCCCAGGTCCCCGATGTAAAGGGGGAAGACTCCCGCGTAGAGAGACCTCCATCGGGGTTTCCCCTCGCCGCCAGATGGCAACGCGGACCGCCAGGGCGTGTCCGGCCGGCTGACGAGGGCGAGGAAGTGGAAAGTGTGCAGGAGCAGCCCGTACAGGAAACCCCTCCGCGCCGATTGGAATGGCACGGAGGGCATTCCCGAGAGGCGGCTCGGGTTGTGCGGGACCGGCTCCCGAGGAGGGTTTCGGGGCCTGGGTCCGATGAGCAGTTCCGGCCCAGCGGGGGTCAGCTCGGCCGGGATCGCTCCGCACTCCCGAGCCCCCTCGCCACCCACAGTGAGGGGCGTCCCGGGGGTTTCGGCTACTCCTCCGCCCGCCGGACCGTCCCCGGAGTCGGCCGCCCGGACAGCCGAGGCGCTCTCCTCCGCCGGCGGGGGAGCGCCCTGACTGGAGGCGACCATGTTCCAGACTCGGAAAAGATCCCGGTAAAAGACAGGCAACTCCCTCAGAGAGGCGCGGCTAACGGACTCCACCGGGAGCTGCGTGTCGTCTTGAAGGCAGTGACACTGGCGGAAAAAATACGTCGCCAGCGCACACCATCTGGGAGGACGCTCGACGTACAGGTATCTCTGCAGGGTCCGAAGGCGGAGAGTCGCAGCCTGGGTGCGGACGCACACCAGCGACTGACCGCCCTCCTCGATCGGGAGACTCAGGACCGCGGCAGAGACCCAGTGTTTCCTCTTGCCCCAGAAGAAATCGACGAGTTTCTTCTGGATCTTGGTGGCAAATACAGGGGGCGGGGCCAAAGTGACCAACCGGTACCACAGCATGGAGGCCACCAGTTGGTTTATGACCAACGCTCGGCCCCTGTAGGAAAGCACTCGGAGCAGTCCTGTCCAGCGCCCCAGCCGAGCGGTGACTTTCGCCTCCAACTCCTGCCAGTTTGCCGGCCAGGCTTCCTCAGCGGGGCTAAGGTGGACTCCCAGATAGAGGAGGTGCGTGGTGCTCCACGCAAAAGGTGTCATCTCCTCCGGCAGGGAATCCACCCGCCACTGACCAACCAGGAGTCCGGAACATTTCTCCCAATTGATCCTCGCGGAGGACGCGGCAGAAAAGGTCTGCTGGCAGTCGCGCATCCTCCGCGAGTCAACGGGATCTGTGATTGCGAGGAGCACGTCGTCGGCGTAAGCCGAGAGGACGACCCGCATGGCCGGCTCGCGCAGAGCCAATCCCGTCAACCTCCTGCGAAGCAGGCACAGGAAGGGCTCCACGCAGATGGTATACAATTGGCCGGACATGGGGCACCCCTGACGCACTCCTCTCCCAAATCGAAGGGGCGCCGTCAAGGACCCGTTAACTTTGACTAGACACTCTGCGGCGGCGTATAAAAGTCGGACCCGGGCCACAAAATGCGGCCCAAGTCCGAAAGCGCGCAGAGTCCCGAAAAGGTAATCGTGATCCACCCTGTCGAACGCCTTCTCCTGATCGAGGGAGAGAAAGGCGACCGACTGACCAGTCCTCTGGGAAAGATGGATCAGGTCCCGGACCAGGTGGATGTTGTCCTGGATGGACCGGCCCGGGACCGTGTAGGACTGGTCGGGGTGGATCATGTGGGCCAGCACGGAGCCCAGGCGGGTAGACATAGCCCGGGCAAAGATCTTATAATCCGTGCTGAGGAGGGAGACCGGACGCCAGTTTTTAAGCAGGCGGAGATCGCCCCTCTTCGGCAGCAGGACGATGACCGCCCTGCGCCACGAGAGGGGCATCTCCCCGGTCGCCAGGCTTTCCCCCAGGACCCGCGCGTAATCGTCCCCCAGGACGTCCCAGAACGCCCTGAGGAACTCCACGGTCAACCCATCCAGCCCTGGGGATTTGCCCCTCGAGAGCTGGTGGAGGGCGCCAGTCAGCTCCGCCAACGTGAGCGGAGCCTCCAATCCTTCGGCGCCCTCCGGGCTGACCTGCGGCAGGTCCTCCCACAAAACTCTGCGCGCATCCTCGCTGGACGGATCCGGAGAGAACAACGCACTGTAATACGTCCGGACCAGGAGGCCCATTCCCTCCGGATCCGTGATGGAGGATCCGTCGTCGGCCAGCAGCTCGACAAGCTGCTTACGGACCCCCCGCCATTTTTCCAGCGAGTAGAAGAAGGGTGAGGCGCGGTCCAAATCTTCCAGGATCTGGATCCGCGACCTCACGTACGCGCCTCGGGACCCTATGAGCTGCAGGTTCCTCAGCGCGCCCTTCTTCTCTTTGTACGCCTGCCACAGGGCCGGGTCCGCGACGGCATGACCGAGGCGGGATTCCAAGTCGAGCACCTCCCTCTCAAGGCGCCCGACCTCGGCTTCCCGCCTCTTGGTCGACCCCTTCGCGTACTCCTGACAGAAGACGCGGATGTGAGTCTTGCCCACATCCCACCATAGCCTCAAGGAGGGGAAGCCCCCCTGCTTCCTTCTCCAGTCGGCCCAGAATCGACAGAACGAGTCCCGAAATCGCACGTCCTCCAGCAGCCGGTTGTTAAAGTGCCAGTACGCGGACCCCGCCCGCGTGCGAAGCGGAGTGAACTCCGCCCACACCAGGCGGTGGTCCGAGCACGGCACCAGCCGCATGGAGGCCGCCGAAACGCGGGAGATGTACGCCTGCGAAATGTAGAGGCGGTCGATTCGCGACCCCCCTCCTCCAGACCTCCACGTGAAGGCGCTGGAGTCGGGATGGAGATTCCGCCAGACGTCCACCAAGTTAAGGGAGCTGATCAGTCCCCTCAACTTCTCCACCGACGCTTGGCCGCGCTGGGGACCGGAGCGATCCCCCACCTCGAGGGTGCAGTTAAAATCCCCCCCGAGGATGATGCACTCGCCGCTGTCGATGGAGCTCAAGAGAGCGGACACTTCTTCAAAGAAGCGCGCTTGCAAAGCGCCGGGCCTGGGCGCGTACACGTTCACAAAGTGGAGCGGCACGCTACCCAGGCGAACGGCGAGGTGGAGCAAGCGGCCCGGCACTAGCTCCTTGACCCCCAAGATCTCCGGCTGAAAAGTCGGGGCCAACAAGATAGCCACCCCACTAGAAATAGGGGTGAGGTGACTCATGTAGACCCCACCCTGCCACTCCAGGAGCCAGGTGGCTTCGTCTCCCGGAACGGTGTGGGTTTCCTGCAGAAAGCTCACCGCGTATCTCCCTTCCCTAAGGACTGAGAGATTGTGAAATCTGCGGTGAGCCCCTCTGCTGCCGTTGATGTTGAGGCTGGCTATGGTTATCTTCATGTCAAAGGTACGTAAAACCCGTCACCAACAGCTCACTGTGAGGAGGGAGTGGAAGTGCACCTGGCCCTCCACTCCCCCAGCAACCCATTGAGGAACACATTAAAACGGCGCCTCTCAACCAGTTTCACGTCCGCCGCGCTTGCCCGCTATCTTAAGGGCGGCACGGACGGACTGGATGATCAGCGCCAGATTCGACCAACGGTCGAGGGCCAGCTGAACTTTATTGCGGCAACCTCTGCAAGCCGCGAGGAAATCCCGGAGTTCTGCCGTGGGGATGAGAGGAGATTCGGTGGGAGGCACGAGGGACTCCACCACCTCACTGGCGATGGAATCAAGATCATCCTCCGTGCCCCGCACCGAATCCCCATCCTCCTCCGGGTCGTCACCGCCAGCGGCCGACACATCCACCACACACTGTGGGGCGGACGTCCCGGCCGCGCCAGCTGGTCCCGCCTCCGTCACGATCCCACCCCCAGGATCGATGGCGGAGGAGTCCTCTCTGGGTTCTATTGTGAAACTGGAGCCTGTAGGCACCAGCGGTTCAGGACCCCCCTCCACCTCCATCCCCAGGCCAATGAGTGGTCCAGGGGAGACAGAAGTTCCGGACTCCGGGAAACCAGCCGGAGCCGAGACTGGAGGCGGCGAGAGGAGGCCATCTCCCGCTCCGCCAGCACCCACAGGCCCAGCAGATGGGGCAGCATTCTCAGTTATAACTGGGTCGGGTGTCTCCTGGTTGGTGGTGGACTCCGGCTGGGAGGCCCGACCCTCTGGGGCCTCGCCCTCCCCTTCATTCAGGACACCCGACCCAGTAGCAGTGGCGGAATGGGCGGTTTCCCCAGGCTCCCCCACCACAAGCAGGGCCCCACTTACTCCTTCAGGAGGGGCCTCACGTACCGGGGCCATCCCCTCCCCTCCATCCTGAGGAATAGGGAGCACCTGCCCGGACTTTGCAGCCTTGGTGGTGGCGGTAGGGGGCACCTGAGGACCAGAAACAGGAGGCAGCTCCCCTCCAACAGATGGGCCCTGCACCTCAGGGCCCTGTGTTATTTCTGTGGAGGGGTGCCTTCTCCTCTTTTTCGCACTTGGGCGCGGAGACTCAGAGACCTCCATGTCATCAGAGGCCTCCGCCTCCGCACCCTTTTTTCCTTTTTTAGTCACCCTGGGCCTGAGCCCAGCCCTGGGACAGGTGGATTCCATGGGAATGGGCTTTGGGCTGAGCTCAGGCTCGGGTTGAGTCAAAGTGTCCAGGGGACGCGCCTCACGATGTTTCTTTTTTCCCCGCGTCTTCCTTCCGCTCGGACGGACGCTCCCCTCCCCGCCAGAGGCTGTGAAAACCACAGCCTCCGGAACCGACTGAGCGGTGTCTGTTGGATGTGCGGGGGGAGTGGGAGGAGGTGCTGTGGAACCACTCTGGGCCGCCGAGGTGGAGCTGGCGGCCGGGAGGTTGGGGCAGTTCTTCCGAACATGCCCCACCCCCTTGCAGACGTGGCACCGCGCCCCGTCCGAGGTCCAAAAGACGCGGTAGGCCGTCCCCTGGAACTCCACATTAAATTGGCCCTCCGTGTCCTCCTCCCGCGCCAGCTGCATAAATAACTGGCGGCGGAAGGAGTAGACATGTTGGAGGCTGTGCTCCCGAAGACCAAGCCGGACTGGGGTGATCCCCGACCTCACCTCCCCCAGATGGTGTAGGTGGGGGAGGAGGAGCTCACTGGGAATGAAGGGTGGGACGTTGGACAACATTATCCGATGCGCAGTGGCCCCCAGAGGGTCCACTGGCAGGAAGGTCCCCCCCACAGTGAGCCCTTTACTCAGGGCCAGGGACACCGCCCGCTCGGTCTTCAAAAAGAACACAGCCTTCCCATACATTTTTGAGGCCGCAACAATGGCCGAGGGGCCGACAACCACGGCCATTGCCTTAACGCAGGCCTCAATAGACATGTTGGGGTGGGGATAGCTCTTCACCCCATGGCTGCATGTCAATAATTTAAAGGGTGACGGGGCCACGTGGGCAGCCACAGAAGCTGCAGCTGCGTAGGTAGTAGAGGGCCCCGCCACCGGTGATGAAGGGCTTGCCATGGGTCCAAGAGCTAAACCCACCCCAAATTGTGGACTTGCACACTAAATAACAGATTCACAGAAAAATTTGAAAAGACAAACAACAAACAACAGGTTAGTGGAGAGGCTGAGGTAAGAGAGGAGAGGCAAAGGCAGGCTGGAAGGGATGACTTGCTTTCTGGAGGTGGTGCTCACAGTACACTTAAAACAAACAGTCTTTGAAGTTGGTCTTCCGGTCTTCTGGTTGGGGAGTCGTCTTCACCTGGGTCAGCTGAAGCTGCCCAGGCACTATCTATCCCCTTCCGTCTGTTTAGCTGGGCAGCTTCAGCTGACCCAGGTTTGGCAATTGGGGTGGGGAGGGAGCTTCCCTGTGTGCTTTTGCAGCAGCACAGACTCCTGTTGAATTGGCAGCCCCACCCCTTGTTGTTCCAGCCACTTGTTCCTCCCCCAACAGTCCAAAGTAAATTACTGGTGTTCAGCACCCACCTCCAGACAAAGCCTTGTTTCCACAAAATGTCCCTTTCTTCTCTTTAATGGAGACTGTTGTTGGAGTTTTCCTCTGCTTGTTGGTAGCTGCTCTCCCTTGCACAGTGCAGCTCCTCTCTCCACCTCTGCAACCTCCAACTGCCACCAGCACTCTCAGCTGAGGCTCGTTGCTGCAATCAGCAGTCAATGCTCCAATTAGCCAGCAGCCAACCCCGTACTGTACCTGTCCTGGGAGTGTTTGATGGGGACAGTGTAGAGGGAGCTTTACTCTGTATCTAACCCCCGTACTGTACCTGTCCTGGGAGTGTTTGATGGGGGACAGTGTAGAGGGAGCTTTACTCTGTATCTAACCCCCGTACTGTACCTGTCCTGGGAGTGTTGATGGGGACAGTGTAGAGGGAGCTTTACTCTGTATCTAACCCCGTCTGAACCCCCGTACTGTACCTGTCCTGGGAGTGTTTGATGGGGGACAGTGTAGAGGGAGCTTTACTCTGTATCTAACCCCCGTACTGTACCTGTCCTGGGAGTGTTTGATGGGGGACAGTGTAGAGGGAGCTTTACTCTGTATCTAACCCCCGTACTGTACCTGTCCTGGGAGTGTTTGATGGGGACAGTGTAGAGGGAGATTTACTCTGTATCTAACCCCCGTACTGTACCTGTCCTGGGAGTGTTTGATGGGGACAGTGTAAAGGGAGCTTTACTCTGTATCTAACCCCCGTACTGTACCTGTCCTGGGAGTGTTTGATGGGGGACAGTGTAGAGGGAGCTTTACTCTGTATCTAACCCCCGTACTGTACCTGTTCTGGGGAGTGTTTGATGGGGGACAGTGTAGAGGGAGCTTTACTCTGTATCTAACCCCGTACTGTACTGTCCTGGGAGTGTTTGATGGGGGACAGTGTAGAGGGATCTTTACTCTGTATCTAACCCCCGTACTGTACCTGTCCTGGAGTGTTTGATGTGGACAGTGTAGAGGGAGCTTTACTCTGTATCTAACCCCGTACTGTACCTGTCCTGGGAGTGTTTGATGGGGGACAGTGTAGAGGGATCTTTACTCTGTATCTAACCCCCGTACTGTACCTGTCCTGGGAGTGTTTGATGGGGGACAGTGTAGATGGAGCTTTACTCTGTATCTAACCCCCGTACTGTACCTGTCCTGGGGAGTGTTTGATGGGGGACAGTGTAGAGGGAGCTTTACTCTGTATCTAACCCCCGTACTGTACCTGTCCTGGGGAGTGTTTGATGGGGGACAGTGTAGAGGGAGCTTTACTCTGTATCTAACCCCCGTACTGTACCTGTCCTGGGGAGTGTTTGATGGGGGACAGTGTAGAGGGAGCTTTACTCTGTATCTAACCCCCGTACTGTACCTGTCCTGGGAGTGTTTGATGGGGGACAGTGTAGAGGGAGCTTTACTCTGTATCTAACCCCCGTACTGTACCTGTCTGGGAGTGTTTGATGGGGACAGTGTAGAGGGAGCTTTACTCTGTATCTAACCCCCGTACTGTACCTGTCCTGGGAGTGTTGATTTGGACAGTGCAGAGGGAGCTTTACTCTGTATCTAACCCCCGTACTGTACCTGTCCTGGGGAGTGTTTGATTTGGACAGTGCAGAGGGAGCTTTACTCTGTATCTAACCCCGTACTGTACCTGTCCTGGGAGTGTTTGATTTGGACAGTGCAGAGGGAGCTTTACTCTGTATCTAACCCCCGTACTGTACCTGTCCTGGGAGTGTTTGATGGGGACAGTGCAGAGGGAGCTTTACTCTGTATCTAACCCCGTACTGTACCTGTCCTGGGAGTGTTTGATGGGGACAGTGTAGAGGGAGCTTTACTCTATATCTAACCCCCGTACTGTACCTGTCCTGGGAGTGTTTGATGGGGACAGTGTAGAGGAGCTTTACTCTGTATA
>NW_027141214.1:35070-132412 GCF_036365525.1 Heterodontus francisci
TAGAGAGAGAGAGACAGACAGAGACAGAGAGAGACAGAGAGTGAGATACAGAGAGAGAGACAGACAAACAGAGAGAGCGAGAGAGACAGAGACGGAGAGAGACACAGAGAGAGACAGAGAGAGAGAGAGACAGAGAGAGTGAGAGACAGATGGAGAGAGAGAGCAAGAGAGAGAGAGAGAGAGAGACAGAGAGAGAGGGAGAGCGAGATCGAGAGTGAGAGAGAGAGAGAGAGAGAGAGAGAGACAGATGGAGAAAGATAGAGAAAGATAGAGAGAGAGATAGAGTGAGAGAGAGAGAGGGAGACAGACATACAGAGAGAGAGAGAGAGAGCAAGAGAGAGACAGAGACAGAGACAGAGAGACAGAGAGAGACAGAGGGAGAGAGAGAGCGTGCGAGAGTGAGAGAGAGAGACAAAGACAGAGAGCGAGAGTGAGAGAGACAGAATGAGGGAGGGGGAGAGAGACAGGCAGACAGATGGGGAGAGAGGGAGGAAGGAGTGACCGAAGGAGGGAGAGAGAGAGAGATGCTCAGAGAGGGAGGGAGAGGGAGCGAGGGAATGAGTGACCGAGGGAGGGAGAGAGAGAGAGATGCAGTGAGAGAGGGAAGGAGTGACCGAGGGAGGGAGAGAGAGAGAGAGATGCACAGAGAGAGGGAGGGAGGGAGAGAGAGAGAGAGCTGCACAGAGAGAGGGAGTGGGAGGGAAGGAGTGACCGAGGGAGGGAGAGAGAGAGCTGCACAGAGAGAGGGAGTGGGAGGGAGGGAGGGAGAGAGAGAGAGAGCTGCACAGAGAGAGGGAGTGGGAGGGAGGGAGAGAGAGAGCTGCACAGAGAGACGGAGTGGGAGGGAAGGAGTGACCGAGGGAGGGAGAGAGAGAGAGAGAGAGAGAGAGCTGCACAGAGAGAGGGAGTGGGAGGGAGGGAGGGAGGGAAGGAGTGACCGAGGGAGGGAGAGAGAGAGAGAGAGAGCGCTGCACAGAGAGAGGGAGTGGGAGGGAGGGAGGGAAGGAAGTGACCGAGGAGGGGAGAGAGAGAGAGAGAGAGCGCTGCACAGAGAGAGGGAGTGGGAGGGAGGGAGGGAGGGAAGGAGTGACCGAGGGAGGGAGAGAGAGAGAGAGAGAGAGAGCTGCACAGAGAGAGGGAGAGAGAGAGAGAGCTGCACAGAGAGAGGGAGTGGGAGGGAAGGAGTGACCGAGGGAGGGAGAGAGAGAGAGAGAGAGAGAGAGCTGCACAGAGAGAGGGAGTGGGAGGGAGGGAGGGAGGGAAGGAGTGACCGAGGGAGGGAGAGAGAGAGAGAGAGAGAGAGAGCTGCACAGAGAGAGGGAGAGAGAGAGAGAGAGAGCTGCACAGAGAGAGGGTGGGAGGGAGGGAGGGAGGGAAGGAGTGACTGAGGGAGGGAGAGAGAGAGAGAGAGAGCGCTGCACAGAGAGAGGGAGTGGGAGGGAGGGAGGGAAGGACTGACCGTCCGCCCCACTCTGGGTTGCCCTGGGTACTGAAATGGGAACAACTGTAGATCAGAGTTTGTCCTGAGCTTTCACTCTCGCACTCTAACTGACACGGCCTCCCTCTCTTTCCCAGATCATTGGAGTCAGTTTCTTTCTGAAGCGAGGTGGACAGAGGCGCAGTGTTCGGCCTGGTCCCGATAACGAATGGGCAGAAAATGCAGAGCAGGAGGTCTTTGCTGCAACCTTTCCAAACCAGTATGTATCTGCGATCCGGGGGGATAGCGGGGGGATGGGGGGGTGGGGGGGGGGGATGGGGTTGTACCGAGATTAGGAGAGCTGTCCCACCCAACACAGTCATACTCACCCAATTATACCTTACAGACAATATCCCAGACACTGCCATCATCATCCCTGGGTATTTCCTGTCCCACCAGCAGGACAGACCCACCAGAGGTGGTGGCACAGTGGTATACAGTAGGGAGGGAGTTGCCCTGGGAGTCCTCAACATCGACTCATATAAATTAGGAGCGGGAGTTGGCCAATTGGCCCCTCGAGCCTATTACATCTCGCCAACCGGAAAATGACCCATTTGGTGCCTAATGTCCATTTCCTGTTCGCTAACCAATCTTCTATCCATGACAATATGTTACCCCCTACACCATGAGCTTTTATTTTCTGCAATAACCTTTGATAGGGCACCTTCTGGAAATCTAAGTACAATACATCCACCGGTTCCCCTTTATCCACAGCACATGTAACTCCCTCAAAGAACTCCAATAAATTGGTTGAACATGATTTCCCTTTCACAAAACCATGTCGACTCTGCCTGATTACCTTCAATTTTTCGAAATGCCCTGCTAGAACATCTTTAATAATAGCATTTAACATTTTCCCCGAGACAGATGTTCAGCTAACTGGCCTGTAGTTTCCTGCTTTCTGTCTCCCTCCCTTTTTGAATAAAGGAGTTACATTCGCTATTTTCCAGTCTAACGGAACCTTCCCCGAATCTAGGGAATTTTGGAAAATTAAAACTCACGCATCAACTATCTCACTAGCCACTTCTTTTAACACCCTAGGATGAAGTCCATCAGGACCCGGGGACTTGTCAGCCCGCAGCTCCAACGATTTGTTCAGTACCACTTCCCTGGTGATTGTAATTTTCTTGAGTTCCTCCCTCCCTTCCATTTCCTGATTTACAGCTAATTCTGGGATGTTACTTGTATCCTCAATAGTGAAGACCAGTGCAAAATATCTGTTCAATTCATCTGCTATCTCCTTTTTACCCATTATTAATTCCCCAGACTCACTTTCTATAGGACCAACACTCACTTTGTTATCTCTTTTCATTTTTAAATATCTATAGAAACTCTTGATGTTTCTAGCTGGCTTTCTCTCGTACTCTAATTTGACCTTCTTTATCAATCTTTTAGTCAATCTTTGCTGTTTTTTATATTCTCTCCAAACATCTGACCTACCTCCCATCTTTACACAATTATAGTCTTTTTCTTTAAGTTTGATACTGTCTTTAACTTTTATTTGTCCACGGATGGTGGGTCCCCCACTTGGAATTTTTCTTTCTTGTTAAAATGTATCTACTCTGTGCATTCTGAAATATCCCCTTCAATGTCTGCCACTGCATCCCTATTGATCTATCCCTGAACCTGATTTGCCAGTTCACTTCAGCGAGCTCTGCTTTCATGCCCCTCATAATTGCCCTTATTTAAATTTAAAATACTAGTCTTGGACCCACTCTTCGCTCCCTCAAACTGAGGGTAAAAAATTCAATCATATTATGATCACTGCTGCCTAGGGGCACCTTCACTATGAGGTCATTAATTAATCCTGTCTCGTTGCACATTGCCAGGTCTAGTATAGCCTGATCTCTGGTTGGCTCCAGAACGTATTGTTCTAATGGACTATCCTGAAAACATCGAGGCTACCTCTAACCATCTGATTTTTCCAGTCTATATGTAGATTAAAATCCCCCATGATTATTGCCACACTTTCTGACAAGCTTCCATTATTTCTTCCTTTCTACCCCGTCCTACCATGTGGTTAATGTTAGGTGACCTGTACACCACTCCCGCAAGTGTCGAATTGCCTTTACGATTTCTTATCCCTACCCAAACTGCTTCTACAACCCGGTCTCCTGAACTTAGCACATCCCTCTCTATTGTGCTAATGCCATCATTAATTAACAGAGCTACCCCTCCACCTTTTCCGAGCTTCCTGTCCTTCCTAAATGCCACGTACCCGTCAATATTCAGCTCCCAATCTATATCATCCTGAAGCCATATCTCTGTAAAATCATATCAGATTCATTTATTTCTGTATGCACTCTCAGTTCATCTGTTTTGTTTCGAAAGCTTCGTGCATTCAGATACCGAGCCTTTAGTTTTGTCCTTTTATTATTTTTGTAACCTCTGGACCCCATGAAGTCTCATGGCATCAGGTCAAACATGGATAAGGAAACCTCCTGCTGATGACCACCTACCGCCCTCCCTCAGCTGATGACTCAGTACTCCTCCATGTTGAACAGTACTTGGAGGAAGCACTGAGGGTGGCAAGGGCACAGAATGTACTCTGGGTGGGGGACTTCAATGTCCATCACCAAGAGTGGCTCGGTAGCACCACTACTGACCGAGCTGGCCGAGTCCGAAAGGACATAGCTGCTAGACTGGGTCTGCGATAGGTGGTGAGGGAACCAACAAGGGGGGAAAACATACCTGACCTTGTCCTCACCAATCTGCCTGCCGCAGATGCATCTGTCCATGACAGTATTGGTAGGAGTGACCACCGCATGGACACGAAGTCCCGCCTTCACAATGAGGATACTCTCCATCGTGTTGTGTGGCACTATCACCGTGCTAAATGGGGGATAGATTTGGAACGGATCTAGCAATGCAAAACTGGGCATCCATGAGGCGCTGTGGGCCATCAGCAGCAGCAGAATTGTACTCAACCACAATCTGTAACCTCATGGCCCGGCATATCCCCCACTCTACCATTACCATCAAGCCAGGAGACCAACCCTGGTTCCAAGAAGAGTGCAGGAGGGCATGCCAGGAGCAGCACCAGGCATACCTCAAAATGAGGTGTCAACCTGGTGAAGCTACAACACAGGACTATCTGCATGCCAAACTGAGTAAGCAGCATGCGATAGACAGAGCTAAGTGATCCCATAACCTACGGATCAGATCTAAGCTCTGCAGTCCTGCCACATCCAGTCGTGAATGGTGGTGGACAATTAAACAACTAACTGGAGGAGGTGGATCCACAAATATCTCCATCCTCAATGATGGGGGAGCCCAGCACATCAGTGCGAAAGAGAAGGCTGAAGCATTTGCAACAATCTTCAGCCAGATGTGTCAAGTTGATGATCCATCTCTGCCTCCTCCTGAAGTCCCCAGCATCACAGATGCCAGACTTCAGCCAATTCGATTCACTCCGCGTGATATCAAGAAACGACCGAAGGCACTGGATACAGCAAAGACTATGAGCCCTGACAATATCCCGGCAATAGTACTGAAGACCTGTGCTCCAGAACTTGCCGTGCTCTTAGCCAAGCTGTTCCAGTACAGCTACAACACTGACATCTACCCAGCAATGTGGAAAATTGCCCAGGTATGTCCTGTACACAAAAAGCAGGACAAGTCCAACCTGGCCAATTACCGCCCCATCAGTCTACTCTCAATCATCAGTAAAGTGATGGAAGGTGTCATCAACAGTGCCATCCAGCGGCACTTGCTTTGCAATAACCTGCTCAGTGATGCTCAGTTTGGGATCCGCCAGGGCCACTCAGCTCCTGACCTCATTACAGCCTTGGTTCAAACATGGACAAAAGAGCTGAACTCCAGAGGTGAGGTGAGATAGATGTGAATATAGGAGGTATGATCAGTAAGTTCGCAGATGACACGAAAATTGGTGGTGTCGTAAACAGTGAGGAGGAAATCCTTAGATCACAGGACGATATAGATGGGTTGGTAAGATGGGCGGAGCAGTGGGAAATGGAATTTAATCCTGAGAAGTGTGAGGTGATGCATTTTGGGAGGACTAACAAGGCAAGGGAATATACAATGGATGGTAGGACCCTAGGAAGTACAGAGAGTCAGAGGGACCTTGGTGTACTTGTCCATAGATCACTGAAGGCAGCAGCACAGGTAGATTAGGTGGTTAGGAAGGCATATGGGATACTTGCCTTTATTAGCCGAGGCATAGAATATAAGAGCAGGGAGGTTATGATGGAGCTGTATAGCCACATAGTTAGGCCACAGCTGGAGTACTGTGTACAGTTCTGGTCACCACACTATAGGAAGGATGTGATTGCACTGGAGAGGGTGCAGAGGAGATTCACCAGAATGTTGCCTGGGCTGGAGCATTTCAGCTATGAAGAGCGAATGAAAAGGCTAGGGTTGTTTTCCTTAGAGCAGAGAAGGCTGAGGGGGGACATGATTGAGGTATACAAAATTATGAGGGGCATTGATAGGTTAGATAGGAAGAAACTTTTTCCCTCAGCGGAGGTGTCAATAATCAGGGGGCATAGATTTAAGGTAAGGGGCAGGAGGTTTAGAGGGGATTTGAGGAAATGTTTTTTCACCCAGAGGGTGGTTGGAATCTGGAACACGCTGCCTGAAGGGGTGGTCGAGGCAGGAACCCTCACAACATTTAAGAAGTATTTAGATGAGCACTTGAAACACCATAGCATACAAGTCTACGGGCCAAGTGCAGGAAAATGGGATTAGAATAATTGGGTGCTGTATGGCTGACACAGACACGATGGGCCGAAGGGCCTGTTTCTGTGCTGTGTAATTCAATGACTCTATGAGAGTGACTGCCCTTGATATCAAGGCAGCATCTGACCGAGTATGGCATCAAGGAGCCCGAGTAATACTGGAGTCAATGGGAATCAGGGGGAAAACCCTCCACTGATGGGAGTCGGACCGAGCACAAAGGAAGATGGTTGTGGTCGTTGGAGGTCAATCATCTCAGTCCCAGGACATCACTGCAGGAGTTCCTCAGGGTAGTGTCCGAGGCCCAACCATCTTCAGCTGCTTCATCAATGACCTTCCTTCCAACATAAGGTCAGAAGTGGGGATGTTCCCTGATGATCGCACAATGTTCAGCTCCATTCGTGACTCCTCAGATACTGAAGCAGTCCGTGTAGAAATGCAGCAAGACCTGGACAATATCCAGGCTTGGGCTGATAAACAAGAGCAGGTCAGAGGCTGGGAATTCTGCAGTGAGTAACTCACCTCCTGACTCCCCAAAGCCTGTCCACCATCTACAAGGCACAAGTCAGGAGTGTGATGGAATACTCTCCACTTGCCTGGATGGGTGCAGCTCCAACAACACTCAGGAAGCTCGACACCATCCAGGACAAAGCAGCCCACTTGATTGACACCCCATCCACAAACATTCACTCCCTCCACCACCGACACACTGTGACAGCAGTGTGTACCATCTACAAGATGCACTGCAGCAACGCGCCAAGTCTCCTTCGACAGCGCCGCCCAAACCCGCGGCCTCTACCAACTAGAAGGACAAGGGAAGGCAGACGCGGGGAAACACCACCACCTGCAAGTTCCCCTCCAAGTCACACACCATCCTGACTTGGAACTATATCACCGTCCCTTCACTGTCGCTGGGTCAAAATCCGGGAACTCCCTTCCTCACCGCACTGTGGGTCTACCTACCCCACACGGACTGCAGCGGTTCAAGAAGGCAGCTCACCACCAACTTCTCAAGGGCAATTAGGGATGGGGACAGTGAAGAGGGAGCTTTACTCTGTATCTAACCCCCGTACTGTACCTGTCCTGGGAGTGTTTGATGGGGGACAGTGTAGAGGGAGCTTTACTCTGTATCTAACCCCCGTACTGTACCTGTCCTGGGGAGTGTTTGATGGGGACAGTGTAGATGGAGCTTTACTCTGTATCTAACCCCCGTACTGTACCTGTCCTGGGAGTGTTTGATGGGGGACAGTGTAGAGGGAGCTTTACTCTGTATCTAACCCCCGTACTGTACCTGTCCTGGGGAGTGTTTGATGGGGACAGTGTAGAGGGAGCTTTACTCTGTATCTAACCCCCGTACTGTACCTGTCCTGGGAGTGTTTGATGGGGACAGTGTAGAGGGAGCTTTACTCTGTATCTAACCCCCGTACTGTACCTGTCCTGGGAGTGTTTGATGGGGGACAGTGTAGAGGGAGCTTTACTCTGTATCTAACCCCATACTGTACCTGTCCTGGGAGTGTTTGATGGGGGACAGTGTAGAGGGAGCTTTACTCTGTATCTAACCCCCGTACTGTACCTGTCCTGGGAGTGTTTGATGGGAACGTGACAGTACGAGCTGATTGTTTTTTCTGTGTTTAAACAATGTGTTTTGAATCTTTTAGGGAAATTCGACATGTGGAAACTCCTGAATCCAGTTTACTGTTTAATGAAATGGTCACTCTCCAGGTAAGGACTGACCCATTCACACGCTGGGAAATCTTGGCTAATCTGTTCAGAGACAGTCGGAGTCATTACCCCCCTCTCTCTCTCTCCCTCTCCCTCTCTGTCTCCCTCTCTCTCTCTCCCTCTCCCTCCCTCTCCCTCCCTCCCTCCCTCCCTCTCTCTCCCTCCCTCCCTCTCCCTCCCTCCCTCCCTCTCTCTCTCTCTCTCTCTCTCCGTCTCTCCGTCTCTCTCCCTCCCTCCCTCCTTCCCTCTCTCTCCCTCTCTCTCTCTCCCTCTCCCTCCCTCTCTCTCTCTCCCTCCCTCCCTCCTTCTCTCTCAGTATTAATTCATGTCTCTCCTCCTTCACACACTCTAGTCCTCAATGGGTGAAGTGACAGTTTTGGAGAGAAAGTCGAGAAGTTTTAACCTGTTATCGAGATTCAAGTCCCCCGGCAGAAAGAAACGGAACAAAGGTAAAAGTTGGGGCTTGCGAGGGCTCCCCAGGTATTGGTCATCACGGAGGGAGGGAGGGAGAGAAGGAGAGAGGGAGAGAAGGAGAGAGGGAACTGCACTCTTCACCTTCCACAAACGGCTGCAGCTTCTTCAAGCACTTCCCTGAGAGGCAACAGCAGCTCTCCCAGGATTGTGTGGGTGACCGTGGGGGGAACCGTACCCCGCGGAGAGTCAGCGCCCGTGGGGGAGATCCGTACCCCGGGGAGAGTCAGCGCCCGTGGGGGAGATCCGTACCCCAGGGAGAGTCAGCGCCCGTGGGGGAGATCCGTACCCCAGGGAGAGTCAGCGCCCGTGGGGGAGATCCGTACCCCAGGGAGAGTCAGCGCCCGTGGGGGGACCCGTACCCCAGGGAGAGTCAGCGCCCGTGGGGGAGATCCGTACCCCAGGGAGAGTCAGCGCCCGTGGGGGAGATCCGTACCCCGGGGAGAGTCGGTGCCCCTGGGGGGACCCGTACCCCAGGGAGAGTCAGCGCCCGTGGGGGAGATCCGTACCCCAGGGAGAGTCAGCGCCCGTGGGGGAGATCCGTACCCCGGGGAGAGTCGGTGCCCCTGGGGGGACCCGTACCCCAGGGAGAGTCAGCGCCCGTGGGGGAGATCCGTACCCCGGGTAGAGTCGGTGCCCGTGGGGGGACCCGTACCCCGGGGAGAGTCGGTGCCCCGTGGGGGAACCCGTACCCCAGGGAGAGTCAGCGCCCGTGGGGGAGATCCGTACCCCAGGGAGAGTCGGTGCCCCTGGGGGGACCCGTACCCCAGGGAGAGTCGGTGCCCGTGGGGGAACCCGTACCCCAGGGAGAGTCAGCGCCCGTGGGGGAGATCCGTACCCCAGGGAGAGTCGGTGCCCCTGGGGGGACCCGTACCCCGGGGAGAGTCGGTGCCCCGTGGGGGAGATCCGTACCCCGGGGAGAGTCAGCGCCCGTGGGGGGACCCGTACCCCGGGGAGAGTCAGCGCCCGTGGGGGGACCCGTACCCCGGGGAGAGTCAGCGCCCGTGGGGGGACCCGTACCCCGGGGAGAGTCGGTGCCCCGTGGGGGAACCCGTACCCCAGGGAGAGTCAGCGCCCGTGGGGGAGATCCGTACCCCAGGGAGAGTCGGTGCCCCTGGGGGGACCCGTACCCCAGGGAGAGTCGGTGCCCGTGGGGGAGATCCGTACCCCGGGGAGAGTCGGTGCCCCGTGGGGGAGATCCGTACCCCGGGGAGAGTCAGCGCCCCTGGGGGGACCCGTACCCCGGGGAGAGTCGGTGCCCCGTGGGGGGGACCCGTACCCCGGGGAGAGTCGGTGCCCCGTGGGGGGGACCCGTACCCCGGGGAGAGTCAGCGCACGTGGGGGGACCCGTACCCCAGGGAGAGTCGGTGCCCCGTGGGGGGGACCCGTACCCCAGGGAGAGTCGGCGCACGTGGGGGGACCCGTACCCCAGGGAGAGTCGGTGCCCCGTGGGGGGGACCCGTACCCCGGGGAGAGTCGGTGCCCCGTGGGGGGGACCCGTACCCCGGGGAGAGTCGGTGCCCGTGGGGGAGATCCGTACCCCGGGGAGAGTCGGTGCCCCGTGGGGGGGACCCGTACCCCGGGGAGAGTCGGTGCCCGTGGGGGAGATCCGTACCCCGGGGAGAGTCAGCGCCCGTGGGGGAGATCCGTACCCCAGGGAGAGTCAGCGCCCGTGGGGGAGATCCGTACCCCGGGGAGAGTCAGCGCCCGTGGGGGGACCCGTACCCCAGGGAGAGTCGGTGCCCCGTGGGGGGGACCCGTACCCCGGGGAGAGTCGGTGCCCGTGGGGGAGATCCGTACCCCGGGGAGAGTCAGCGCCCGTGGGGGAGATCCGTACCCCAGGGAGAGTCAGCGCCCGTGGGGGAGATCCGTACCCCGGGGAGAGTCAGCGCCCCTGGGGGAGATCCGTACCCCAGGGAGAGTCAGCGCCCGTGGGGGAGATCCGTACCCCGGGGAGAGTCAGCGCCCGTGGGGGAGATCCGTACCCCGGGGAGAGTCGGTGCCCCGTGGGGGAGATCCGTACCCCGGGGAGAGTCGGTGCCCCTGGGGGGACCCGTACCCCAGGGAGAGTCAGCGCCCGTGGGGGAGATCCGTACCCCGGGTAGAGTCGGTGCCCGTGGGGGAGATCCGTACCCCGGGGAGAGTCAGCGCCCGTGGGGGAGATCCGTACCCCAGGGAGAGTCAGCGCCCGTGGGGGAGATCCGTACCCCGGGGAGAGTCAGCGCCCGTGGGGGAGATCCGTACCCCGGGGAGAGTCAGCGCCCGTGGGGGAGATCCGTACCCCGGGGAGAGTCAGCGCCCGTGGGGGAGATCCGTACCCCGGGGAGAGTCGGTGCCCCGTGGGGGGGACCCGTACCCTGGGGAGAGTCGGTGCCCCTGGGGGGACCCGTACCCCGGGGAGAGTCGGTGCCCCTGGGGGGACCCGTACCCCGGGGAGAGTCGGTGCCCCGTGGGGGGGACCCGTACCCCGGGGAGAGTCGTGGATAGCATGTTTAGCGATGTGGTCACCCCACAGCTTAAGAGTATTGAGGGTGACAGAGGGAATGGGCGCCCGCCAGACAGTCAAGAAGAAGGAGGCAGACAGCGTCGGGACTTCCCCCGAATGCATCTCGCTCTCCAACAGGTATTCAGTTCTGAATACTGAGCACCTGGGGGAACGCAGTCAGAGCCAAGGCCCTGGACCACGGGTGGTTCAGCCGCACAGTGGCTTACGAGGAAGACCGGAAGAGCGATGGTGGACAGGCGATTCGATAATCAGGGGAGCAGACGGGTTTTTTCCGCGGCCGCTGGTGTAAATCCAGGATGGTGTGTTGCCTCCCTGGTGCTGGGGTCGTGGATGTCACCGAAACGGCTGCAGAGCACCCTGAGAGGGCGGGACAGGGTGAAAAGGCAGCAGTCCTGGTCCGCATCGGCGGGAAGAGGGAATGTGGTCCTGCAGCCAGAGTTTAGAGAGCCAGGTAAGAAATTAGCAAGCAGGACCTCAAAAGTAGTCATCTCCGGGTTACTCCCATTGCCACGCACAAGGGAGTACAGAAGTAGTAGGAATGTGCAGATGAATTGGTGGGCTGGAAAGACGGTGCAGGAGGGAGGTCTTCAGATTCCTGGGGCACTGGGACCAGTTGCGGAGAAGGTGGCACTCGAACGGAGCTGGGACCAGTTTCCTTGTGGGCTTGAGCTATTGCCAGGGTTTAAACTAACTCGGCAGGGGGTGTGGGAAGCAGGAGATAATGCAAGAGAGGTACACAGAGAATTGGAAGACACAGGTAGCACTCGAGTAGGAAATAGCGAATAGATGGGGGCAGAGTGAGGGAGAAAGTATTACAGTCTGACTCAGAGTGAATGTGCATGTATCTAAGTGTAGAGAGTGTGGTTACGAAGACTGGTGAGGTACAGGCGCAGATTGACATGTGGAAATATGATGTTGTGGCTATAACAGAGACCTGGCTCAAAGAGGGGCAGGACTGGGTGTTAAATAATCCTGGATGTAAGGTGTTCAGGAAAGATAAGGAAGGGAATAAAGAGGGAGGGGTGGCAGTATGGATTAAGGAGACATTGCAGTGCAGGAGAGAAAGGGTGTCCCAGAGGGGTCGGGGACAGAATCAATTTGGTCGGAGCTAAAAAGCGAATAAGGTGTGGTTACATTGCTTGGTGTTGTGTACAGACCACCAGCCAGTGAGAAGGACACGGGGGGACAGATTTACAGAGAAATTACAGAGAGGTGCAAAAATGATAGGGTTGTTCTAATGGGGGACTTGAATTATCCAAACATAGATTGCGATAATAGTCGTGTAAAGGGCAGTGAGGGGCAAGAGGTCCCAGAGTGAGTTCAGGAAAATTTTCGACAACAGTATGTTGCTCGTCCAATGACTAGACCTGGTTCTTGGGAATGAGGTGGGCCAAGTGGATCAAGTATCAGTCGGAGATCATTTAGGGCACAGTGATCATTGCATCATCAGGTTTAGGCTGATTCTGGAAAAGGACAAAGAACAATTCAGAGTGAGAATAATTAACTGTGGGAAGATCAACTTCAATGGGGTAAGAATGGTGGGGTAAGAATGGAACTGGGGTGAATAAATTGGAGTCAAAAGTTGGCAGGAAAACCGGTAGATGACCAATGGGCTACCTTCAAAGAAGAGATAGTTTGGGCACAGTCGAGTTGTGTTCCCTCGAAGGGGAAAAGGAAGGCAGATAAATTCCAGAGCTCCCTGGATGACAAAAGAGGTAGAGATTAAGATAAAGAAGAAAAATTGTGCTCATGGCAGATGCCAGGTAAAAAATACTATTGAGAAACAGGCTAAATATAGGTCGAGAGGGGAAGTGAAAAAGGAAAAGAGAAGCAAAGAGAGAGCATGAGAAGAGACTGGCAGCTAGCAGTAAAGGGAATCCCAAAGTTTTCTATAGACATATAAATAGTAAAAGGGTGGTAAAAGCCGGGGTGGGGCCGATTAGAGACCAGAACGGGGATTTATACATGGAGGCATGTATAAATTAAAGAGGATAAAGCTCCAGGGCCAGATGAGATGCATCTAAGGATATTGAGGGAAGTGAGGTTGGAAATTACAGAGACACAGGCCATCATTTTTCAGTCTACCTTAGAGTAGGGGGTGAAGCCAGAGGACTGGAGAATTGCAAATATCACACACTTGTTGAAAAAAGGATGTTATGATAAGCCCAACAAGGACAGGCCAGTCAGTTTAACTTTGGTGGTGGGGAAACTACTAGAAAAAATATTCAGAGTCAAAATGAATAGTCACATGGACAAGTGTGAGTTAATTAAGGAAAACCAGCATGGATTTCTTGAGGGAAAATCATGTTAACTTACCTACTTGAGTTTTTTGAGGAGGTAACAGAGAGGGTTGTTGAGGGCAATGCTGTTGATGTGGGGAACATGGACTTGCAAAAGGTGTTTGATAGAGTGCCACACAACAGACTTGTGAACAAACTTGTAGCTCATGGACTAAGAGGGACGGTATCAATGTGGATACGGAATTGGCAGTGACAGGAAACAGAGAGTAGTGGTTAATGATGTTCTTCGGGCAGGAGGAAGGTTTGTAGTGGAGTTCCCCAGGGATCAGTGTTGGGACCCTTGCTTTTCCCCATATATATTAATGACCTCGACCTTGGTGTAGAGGGCACAATTTCACACTTTACAGATGATACGAAACTTGGAAGCATTGTGAACTGTGAGGAGGATAGTGTAGAACTCCAAAAGGACAAAGGCAAGTTGGGCAGACAGGTGGCAGATGAAGTTCAATGCAGAGAAATGTGAAGTGATTCATTTTAGTAGGAAGGATCTGGAGAGAAAATATAGAATAAAGGTTACAATTCTAAAGGGGGTTCAGGAGCAGAGGGACCTGGGTGTATATGTGCATGAGTCATTGAAGGTGACAGGACAGGTTGAGTGTGTGGTTAATAAAGCATACAGTGTCCTGGGCTTTATTAATAGGGGCATAGAATACAAGAGCAAGGAGGTTATGTGGAATTTGTATAAGACACTAGTTCAGCCTCAGCTGGAGAATTACATCCAGTTCTGGGCACCGTACTTGAGGAAAGACGTGAGGGTATTGGATAGAGTACAGAAAAGATTCAGGAGAATGGTTCCAGGGATGAGGAATTTCAGTTACGGAGATAGATTGGAGAAGTTCAGACTGTTTTCCTTGGAGAAGAGAAGGCTGAGAGGTGATTTGATCGAGGTGTTCAAAATCACGAGGGGTCTGGACAGAGTAGATAGAGAGAAACTGTTCCGACTCTGTGAAAGGATCGGGAACGAGAGGGCACAGATTTAAACTAATTGGTAAGAGAGGCAAAAGAGACACGAGGAAAAACTTGTTCACACAGTGAATGGTTCTGAACTGGAATGTACTGACTGAGCGTGTGGTGGAGGCAGATACAATCGAGGCATTCAAAAGGGGGGGATTAGACTGTTATCCAAAAAGGACAAATGTGCAGGGTTAAGGGGAGAAAGCGGGGGAATGGCACGAGGTAAATTGCTCATTCAGACAGCCGGTGCAGATACGATGGGCCGAATGGCCTAATTCTGCTCCGTAACGATTCTGTGCTTCTGTGATTCAGGGGCTGAGAAGAATTTGCAACAACAGTCCTTGCTGGAGAATGAAGAGACTGCCGGTTCCTCCACTCTACTGGAGGAAACTCAACTTCTTTCCTCGGCACCGGAGGAGACCCAAGATGTTCCCTCACCACTCGAGCCAGCTCAAGCTCCTCCCTCGCCGGGGCCGCGCCAGAAATCTCCTCCCTCTGCCCAAAAGGTGAAAGCTCCTCCCTCACCCCGCAAGTCGAAAACGCCCCGCAAGAGCTGGAAGACAAAGTCCTCGTCCTTGCCCCTGGAGAAGGAGTCTCCAATCGAGATTCGGGTCGAGGAGGCAACTGACCTGCCAGAGGAGACGGACAGGGAGACTGCGGCAGCACAGGAGCAGAGGGAGGAGCCTTCGGAGAGTCCGGACACCGTTGCAGAGGCTCCATCCACAGAACCAAGTGCTGAACCGTTGAAGAAAAGCAAGTTTCTAAGCAGAAAGGCCGCAAAGCCTCCATCGGGGTTAAAAAAGCACAAGAAGGTGACTGCACCAGTACAACAGGAGGACAAAGACACTGAGGAACCAACAGATGAATTGAAGCAGCAATCGCCTCCAATGCAGAGGATGGAGATCTCAGGACTGCCCGAGGAACCCACTCCATCTTCAGAGCTGGCAGACAAGGAAGAACATGGGAATGCAATGGAGGGAGCTTCGGTCAAGCAAAAGAGGAAATTTCTACTCTCCCAGAACCTCAAGGTACAGACATCAATGGGCAATCGCAGGAGGCAGAGGCTGGGCAAGTGAATTGGGAGGTGGCAGGATCCACTGGGATTGTGGACGGTGGGAGTGAAGGGGAAGGGGTTTGGGTCCACTGGGATTGTGTACAGTGGGAGTGAACGGGAAGGGGTTTGGGTCCATTGGGATTGTGTACAGTGGGAGTGAAGGGGAAGGGGTTTGGGTCCATTGGGATTGTGTACAGTGGGAGTGAAGGGGAAGGGGTTTGGGTCCATTGGGATTGTGTATAGTGGGAGTGAACGGGAAGGGGTTTGGGTCCATTGGGATTGTGTACAATGGGAGTGAAGGGGAAGGGGTTTGGGTCCATTGGGATTGTGTACAGTGGGAGTGAAGGGGAAGGGGTTTGGGTTCACTGGGATTGTGTATAGTGGGAGTGAAGGGGAAGGGGTTTGGGTCCATTGGGATTGTGTACAGTGGGAGTGAAGGGGAAGGGGTTTGGGTCCACTGGGATTGTGTACAGTGGGAGTGAAGGGGAAGAGGTTTGGGTCCATTGGGATTGTGTACAGTGGGAGTGAAGGGGAAGGGATTTGGGTCCACTGGGATTGTGTACAGTGGGAGTGAAGGGGAAGAGGTTTGGGTCCATTGGGATTGTGTACAGTGGGAGTGAACGGGAAGGGGTTTGGGTCCATTGGGATTGTGTACAGTGGGAGTGAAGGGGAAGGGGTTTGGGTCCATTGGGATTGTGTACAATGGGAGTGAACGGGAAGGGGTTTGAGTCCATTGGGATTGTGGACAATGGGAGTGAACGGGAAGGGGTTTGGGTCCATTGGGATTGTGTACAGTGGGAGTGAACGGGAAGGGGTTTGGGTCCATTGGGATTGTGTATAGTGGGAGTGAACGGGAAGGGGTTTGGGTCCACTGGGATTGTGTACAATGGGAGTGAAGGGGAAGGGGTTTGGGTCCATTGGGATTGTGTATAGTGGGAGTGAAGGGGAAGGGGTTTGGGTCCATTGGGATTGTGAACAGTGGGAGTGAAGGGGAAGGGGTTTGGGTCCATTGGGATTGTGTACAATGGGAGTGAAGGGGAAGGGGTTTGGGTCCATTGGGATTGTGTATAGTGGGAGTGAAGGGGAAGGGGTTCAGTCCATTGGGATTGTGGACAGTGGGAGTGAAGGGGAAGGGGTTTGGGTCCATTGGGATTGTGTATAGTGGGAGTGAAGGGGAAGGGGTTTGGGTCCACTGGGATTGTGTACAGTGGGAGTGAAGGGGAAGGGGTTCGGTCCATTGGGATTGTGGACAATGGGAATGAAGGGGAAGGGGTTTGGGTCCATTGGGATTGTGTACAGTGGGAGTGAGGGGAAGGGGTTTGGGTCCACTGGGATTGTGTACAGTGGGAGTGAAGGGGAAGGGGTTCGGTCCATTGGGATTGTGGACAATGGGAATGAATGGGAAGGGGTTTGGGTCCATTGGGATTGTGTACAGTGGGAGTGAACGGGAAGGGGTTTGGGTCCATTGGGATTGTGTACAGTGGGAGTGAAGGGGAAGGGGTTTGGGTCCATTGGGATTGTGGACAGTGGGAGTGAAGGGGAAGGGGTTTGGGGTCCATTGGGATTGTGTACAGTGGGAGTGAACGGGAAGGGGTTTGGGTCCATTGGGATTGTGTACAGTGGGAGTGAACGGGAAGGGGTTTGGGGTCCATTGGGATTGTGGACAGTGGGAGTGAAGGGGAAGGGGTTTGGGGTCCATTGGGATTGTGTACAGTGGGAGTGAGGGGAAGGGGTTTGGGTCCATTGGGATTGTGGACAGTGGGAGTGAAGGGGAAGGGGTTTGGGTCCATTGGGATTGTGTACGGTGGGAGTGAAGGGGATGGGGTTTGGGTCCACTGGGATTGTGGACAGTGGGAGTGAAGGGGAAGGGGATCGGTCCATTGGGATTGTGTATAGTGGGAGTGAAGGGGAAGGGATTTGGGTCCACTGGGATTGTGTATAGTGGGAGTGAATGGGAAGGGGTTTGGGTCCATTGGGATTGTGTACAGTGGGAGTGAACGGGAAGGGGTTTGGGTCCACTGGGATTGTGTACAATGGGAGTGACGGGGAAGGGGTTCGGTCCATTGGGATTGTGGACAATGGGAATGAAGGGGAAGGGGTTTGGGTCCATTGGGATTGTGTACAGTGGGAGTGAAGGGGAAGGGATTTGGGTCCAGTGGGATTGTGCACAGTGGGAGTGAACGGGAAGGGGTTTGGGTCCATTGGCATTGTGTACAGTGGGAGTGAACGGGAAGGGGTTTGGGTCTATTGGGATTGTGGAGAGTGGGAGTGAATGGGAAGGGGTTTGGGTCCATTGGGATTGTGTACAGTGGGAGTGAACATGTAGGGGTTTGGGTCCATTGGGATTGTGTACAGTGGGAGTGAACGGGAAGGGGTTTGGGTCCATTGGGATTGTGTACAATGGGAGTGAACGGGAAGGGGTTTGGGTCCATTGGGATTGTGTACAGTGGGAGTGAACGGGAAGGGGTTTGAGTCCATTGGGATTGTGGACAATGGGAGTGAACGGGAAGGGGTTTGGGTCCATTGGGATTGTGTACAGTGGGAGTGAACGGGAAGGGGTTTGGGTCCATTGGGATTGTGTACAGTGGGAGTAAAGTGGGAGAGGTTTGGGTCCATTGGGATTGTGTACAGTGAAAGTGAACGGGAAGGGGTTTGGGTCCATTGGGATTGTGTACAGTGGGAGTGAACGGGAAGGGGTTTGGGTCCATTGGGATTGTGTACAGTGGGAGTAAAGTGGGAGAGGTTTGGGTCCATTGGGATTGTGTACAGTGAGAGTGAACGGGAAGAGGTTTGGGTCCATTGGCATTGTGGACAATGGGAGTGAACGGGAAGTGTTTTCGGTTCCATTGGGATTGTGTACATTGGGAGTGAACGGGAAGGGGCTTGGGTCCATTGGGAATGTGGACAATGTTCGTGAACAGGAAGAGATTTGGGTCTATTGGGATTGTGATCAGTGGGAGTGAACGGGAAGTGGTTTGGGTCCATTGGGATTGTGTACATTGGGAGTGAACGGGAAGGATTTTGGGTCCATTGGGTTTGTGTACAGTGGGAGTGAACGGGAAGGGGTTTCGGTCTATTGGGATTGTGTACAATGGGAGTGAAGGGGAAGGGGTTTGGGTCCACTGGGATTGTGTACAGTGGGAGTGAAGGGGAAGGGGTTCGGTCCATTGGGATTGTGGACAATGGGAATGAAGGGGAAGGGGTTTGGGTCCACTGGGAATGTGTACAGTGGGAGCGAACGGGAAGGGGTTTGGGTCCATTGGGATTGCGTACAGTGGGAGTGAACGGGAAGCGGTTTGGGTCCACTGGGATTGTGGACAATGGGAGTGAAGGGGAAGGGGTTTGGATCCACTGGGATTGTGTACAGTGGGAGTGAAGGGGAAGAGATTTGCGTCCAGTCGGATTGTGTACAGTGGGAGTGAACGGGAAGGGGGTTGGGTCCATTAGGATTGTGTACAGTGGGAGTGAACGGGAAGTGGGTTGGGTCTAGTGGGATTGTGGACAGTGGGAGTGAACGGGAAGGGGTTTGGGTCCATTGGGATTGTGTACAGAGGGAGTGAACAGGAAAGGGTTTGGGTCCATTGGAATTGTGTACAGTGGAAGTGAACGGGAAGGGATTTGGGTCCAGTGGGATTGTGCACAGTGGGAGTGAACGGGAAGGGGTTTGGGTCCATTGGCATTGTGTACAGTGGGAGTGAACGGGAAGGGGTTTGGGTCTATTGGGATTGTGGAGAGTGGGAGTGAATGGGAAGGGGTTTGGGTCCATTGGGATTGTGTACAGTGGGAGTGAACATGTAGGGGTTTGGGTCCATTGGGATTGTGTACAGTGGGAGTGAACGGGAAGGGGTTTGGGTCCATTGGGATTGTGTACAATGGGAGTGAACGGGAAGGGGTTTGGGTCCATTGGGATTGTGTACAGTGGGAGTAAACGGGAAGGGGTTTGAGTCCATTGGGATTGTGGACAATGGGAGTGAACGGGAAGGGGTTTGGGTCCATTGGGATTGTGTACAGTGGGAGTGAAGGGGAAGGGATTTGGGTCCAGTGGGATTGTGCACAGTGGGAGTGAACGGGAAGGGGTTTGGGTCCATTGGCATTGTGTACAGTGGGAGTGAACGGGAAGGGGTTTGGGTCTATTGGGATTGTGGAGAGTGGGAGTGAATGGGAAGGGGTTTGGGTCCATTGGGATTGTGTACAGTGGGAGTGAACATGTAGGGGTTTGGGTCCATTGGGATTGTGTACAGTGGGAGTGAACGGGAAGGGGTTTGGGTCCATTGGGATTGTGTACAATGGGAGTGAACGGGAAGGGGTTTGGGTCCATTGGGATTGTGTACAGTGGGAGTGAACGGGAAGGGGTTTGAGTCCATTGGGATTGTGGACAATGGGAGTGAACGGGAAGGGGTTTGGGTCCATTGGGATTGTGTACAGTGGGAGTGAACGGGAAGGGGTTTGGGTCCATTGGGATTGTGTACAGTGGGAGTAAAGTGGGAGAGGTTTGGGTCCATTGGGATTGTGTACAGTGAAAGTGAACGGGAAGGGGTTTGGGTCCATTGGGATTGTGTACAGTGGGAGTAAAGTGGGAGAGGTTTGGGTCCATTGGGATTGTGTACAGTGAGAGTGAACGGGAAGAGGTTTGGGTCCATTGGCATTGTGGACAATGGGAGTGAACGGGAAGTGTTTTCGGTTCCATTGGGATTGTGTACATTGGGAGTGAACGGGAAGGGGCTTGGGTCCATTGGGAATGTGGACAATGTTCGTGAACAGGAAGAGATTTGGGTCTATTGGGATTGTGATCAGTGGGAGTGAACGGGAAGTGGTTTGGGTCCATTGGGATTGTGTACATTGGGAGTGAACGGGAAGGATTTTGGGTCCATTGGGTTTGTGTACAGTGGGAGTGAACGGGAAGGGGTTTCGGTCTATTGGGATTGTGTACAATGGGAGTGAAGGGGAAGGGGTTTGGGTCCACTGGGATTGTGTACAGTGGGAGTGAAGGGGAAGGGGTTCGGTCCATTGGGATTGTGGACAATGGGAATGACGGGGAAGGGGTTTGGGTCCACTGGGAATGTGTACAGTGGGAGCGAACGGGAAGGGGTTTGGGTCCATTGGGATTGCGTACAGTGGGAGTGAACGGGAAGCGGTTTGGGTCCACTGGGATTGTGGACAATGGGAGTGAAGGGGAAGGGGTTTGGATCCACTGGGATTGTGTACAGTGGGAGTGAAGGGGAAGAGATTTGCGTCCAGTCGGATTGTGTACAGTGGGAGTGAACGGGAAGGGGGTTGGGTCCATTAGGATTGTGTACAGTGGGAGTGAACGGGAAGTGGGTTGGGTCTAGTGGGATTGTGGACAGTGGGAGTGAACGGGAAGGGGTTTGGGTCCATTGGGATTGTGTACAGAGGGAGTGAACAGGAAAGGGTTTGGGTCCATTGGAATTGTGTACAGTGGAAGTGAACGGGAAGGGATTTGGGTCCAGTGGGATTGTGCACAGTGGGAGTGAACGGGAAGGGGTTTGGGTCCATTGGCATTGTGTACAGTGGGAGTGAACGGGAAGGGGTTTGGGTCTATTGGGATTGTGGAGAGTGGGAGTGAATGGGAAGGGGTTTGGGTCCATTGGGATTGTGTACAGTGGGAGTGAACATGTAGGGGTTTGGGTCCATTGGGATTGTGTACAGTGGGAGTGAACGGGAAGGGGTTTGGGTCCATTGGGATTGTGTACAATGGGAGTGAACGGGAAGGGGTTTGGGTCCATTGGGATTGTGTACAGTGGGAGTAAACGGGAAGGGGTTTGAGTCCATTGGGATTGTGGACAATGGGAGTGAACGGGAAGGGGTTTGGGTCCATTGGGATTGTGTACAGTGGGAGTAAAGTGGGAGAGGTTTGGGTCCATTGGGATTGTGTACAGTGAGAGTGAACGGGAAGGGGTTTGGGTCCATTGGCATTGTGGACAATGGGAGTGAACGGGAAGTGTTTTCGGTTCCATTGGGATTGTGTACATTGGGAGTGAACGGGAAGGGGCTTGGGTCCATTGGGAATGTGGACAATGTTCGTGAACAGGAAGAGATTTGGGTCTATTGGGATTGTGATCAGTGGGAGTGAACGGGAAGTGGTTTGGGTCCATTGGGATTGTGTACATTGGGAGTGAACGGGAAGGATTTTGGGTCCATTGGGTTTGTGTACAGTGGGAGTGAACGGGAAGGGGTTTCGGTCTATTGGGATTGTGTCCAGTGGGAGTGAAGGGGAAGTGGTTTGGGTCCATTGGGATTGTGGGCAGTGGGCTTGAATGGGAAAAGGTTTGGGTGTACTGGGATTGTGGACAGTGGGAGTGAATGGGAAGGGGTTTGGGTCCATTGGCATTGTGGACAGTGGGAGTGAATGGGAAGGGGATTGGGTCCATTGGGATTGTGTACGGTGGGAGTGAACGGGAAGGGCGTTTGAGTCCACTGGGATTGTGGACAGTGGGAGTGAACGGGAATAGGTTTGGGTCCATTGGGATTGTGAACAGTGGGAGTGAACGGGAAGGGGTTTGGGTCTATTGGGATTGTGGAGAGTGGGAGTGAATGGGAAGGGGTTTGGGTCCACTGGGATTGTGGACAGTGGGAGTGAACGGGAAGGGGTTTGGGTCCAGTGGGACTGTGGACAGTGGGAGTGAATGGGAAGGAGTTTGGGTCCAGTGGGATTGTGGACAGTGGGAGTGAACGGGAATAGGTTTGGGTCCAGTGGGATTGCGGACAGTGGGAGTGAATGGGAAGGAGTTTGGGTCCATTGGGATTGTGGACAGTGGGAGTGAATGGGAAGGGGTTTGGGTCCAGTGGGATTGTGGACAGTGGGAGTGAACAGGAATAGGTTTGGGTCCACTGGGATTGCGGACAGTGGGAGTGAATGGGAAGGAGTTTGGGTCCATTGGGATTGTGGACAGTGGGAGTGAATGGGAAGGGGTTTGGGTCCAGTGGGATTGTGGACAGTGGGAGTGAACAGGAATAGGTTTGGGTCCACTGGTATTGCGGACAGTGGGAGTGAATGGGAAGGAGTTTGGGTCCAGTGGGATTGTGGACAGTGGGAGTGAATGGGAAGGGGTTTGGGTCCACTGGGTATTGTGGACAATGGGAGTGAAGGGGAAGGGGTTTGGGTCCACTGGGATTGTGTACAGTGGGAGTGAAGGGGAAGGGGTTCGGTCCATTGGGATTGTGGACAATGGGAATGAAGGGGAAGGGGTTTGGGTCCATTGGGATTGTGTACGGTGGGAGTGAAGGGGATGGGGTTTGGGTCCACTGGGATTGTGGACAGTGGGAGTGAAGGGGAAGGGGTTTGGGTCCATTGGGATTGTGTACGGTGGGAGTGAAGGGGATGGGGTTTGGGTCCACTGGGATTGTGGACAGTGGGAGTGAAGGGGAAGGGGTTCGGTCCATTGGGATTGTGTATAGTGGGAGTGAAGGGGAAGGGATTTGGGTCCACTGGGATTGTGTATAGTGGGAGTGAACGGGAAGGGGTTTGGGTCCATTGGGATTGTGTACAGTGGGAGTGAACGGGAAGGTGTTTGGGTCCATTGGGATTGTGTACAGTGGGAGTGAACGGGAAGGGGTTTGGGTCCACTGGGATTGTGGACAATGGGAGTGAAGGGGAAGGGGTTTGGGTCCACTGGGATTGTGTATAGTGGGAGTGAACGGGAAGGGGTTTGGGTCCATTGGGATTGTGTACAGTGGGAGTGAACGGGAAGGGGTTTGGGTCCACTGGGATTGTGTACAGTGGGAGTGAAGGGGAAGGGGTTCGGTCCATTGGGATTGTGGACAATGGGAATGAAGGGGAAGGGGTTTGGCTCCATTGGGATTGTGTACAGTGGGAGTGAAGGGGAAGGGGTTTGGGTCCATTGGGATTGTGGAGAGTGGGAGTGAATGGGAAGCGGTTTGGTTCCACTGGGATTGTGGACAGTGGGAGTGAACGGGAAGGGGTTTGGGTCCATTGGGATTGTGTACAGTGGGAGTGAACGGGAAGGGGTTTGGGTCCACTGGGATTGTGGACAGTGGGAGTGAACGGGAAGGGGTTTGGGTCCAGTGGGACTGTGGACAGTGGGAGTGAACGGGAATAGGTTTGGGTCCACTGGGATTGCGGACAGTGGGAGTGAATGGGAAGGAGTTTGGGTCCATTGGGATTGTGGACAGTGGGAGTGAATGGGAAGGGGTTTGGGTCCAGTGGGATTGTGGACAGTGGGAGTGAACAGGAATAGGTTTGGGTCCACTGGGATTGCGGACAGTGGGAGTGAATGGGAAGGGGTTTGGGTCCAGTGGGATTGTGGACAGTGGGAGTGAACGGGAATAGGTTTGGGTCCACTGGGATTGCGGACAATGGGAGTGAATGGGAAGGAGTTTGGGTCCAGTGGGATTGTGGACAGTGGGAGTGAATGGGAAGGGGTTTGGGTCCAGTGGGATTGTGGACAGTGGGAGTGAACAGGAATAGGTTTGGGTCCACTGGGAGTGCGGACAGTGGGAGTGAATGGGAAGGGGTTTGGGTCCAGTGGGACTGTGGACAGTGGGAGTGAATGGGAAGGAGTTTGGGTCCATTGGGATTGTGGACAGTGGGAGTGAATGGGAAGGGGTTTGGGTCCATTGGGATTGTGGACAGTGGGAGTGAATGGGAAGGGGTTTGGGGCCACTGGGATTGTGTACAGTGGGAGTGAAGGGGAAGGGGTTCGGTCCATTGGGATTGTGGACAATGGGAGTGAAGGGGAAGGGGTTTGGGTCCACTGGGATTGTGTACAGTGGGAGTGAAGGGGAAGGGGTTCGGTCCATTGGGATTGTGGACAATGGGAATGAATGGGAAGGGGTTTGGGTCCATTGGGATTGTGTACAGTGGGAGTGAAGGGGAAGGGGTTTGGGTCCATTGGGATTGTGGACAGTGGGAGTGAAGGGGAAGGGGTTTGGGTCCAGTGGGATTGTGGACAATGGGAGTGAAGGGGAAGGGGTTTGGGTCCATTGGGATTGTGTACAGTGGGAGAGAACGGGAAGGGGTTTGGGTCCATTGGGATTGTGTACAATGGGAGTGAACGGGAAGGGGTTTGGGTCCATTGGGATTGTGTACAGTGGGAGTGAACGGGAAGGGGTTTGAGTCCATTGGGATTGTGGACAATGGGAGTGAACGGGAAGGGGTTTGGGTCCATTGGGATTGTGTACAGTGGGAGTAAAGTGGGAGAGGTTTGGGTCCATTGGGATTGTGCACAGTGAGAGTGAACGGGAAGGGGTTTGGGTCCATTGGCATTGTGGACAATGGGAGTGAACGGGAAGTGTTTTCGGTTCCATTGGGATTGTGTACATTGGGAGTGAACGGGAAGGGGCTTGGGTCCATTGGGAATGTGGACAATGTTCGTGAACAGGAAGAGGTTTGGGTCTATTGGGATTGTGATCAGTGGGAGTGAACGGGAAGTGGTTTGGCTCCATTGGGATTGTGTACATTGGGAGTGAACGGGAAGGATTTTGGGTCCATTGGGTTTGTGTACAGTGGGAGTGAACGGGAAGGGGTTTCGGTCTATTGGGATTGTGTCCAGTGGGAGTGAAGGGGAAGGGATTTGGGTCCACTGGGATTGTGGACAGTGGGAGTGAATGGGAAGGGGTTTGGGTCCATTGGCATTGTGGACAGTGGGAGTGAATGGGAAGGGGATTGGGTCCATTGGGATTGTGTACGGTGGGAGTGAACGGGAAGGGCGTTTGAGTCCACTGGGATTGTGGACAGTGGGAGTGAACGGGAATAGGTTTGGGTCCATTGGGATTGTGAACAGTGGGAGTGAACGGGAAGGGGTTTGGGTCTATTGGGATTGTGGAGAGTGGGAGTGAATGGGAAGGGGTTTGGGTCCACTGGGATTGTGGACAGTGGGAGTGAACGGGAAGGGGTTTGGGTCCAGTGGGACTGTGGACAGTGGGAGTGAATGGGAAGGGGTTTGGGTCCATTGGGATTGTGGACAGTGGGAGTGAATGGGAAGGAGTTTGGGTCCAGTGGGATTGTGGACAGTGGGAGTGAACGGGAATAGGTTTGGGTCCACTGGGATTGCGGACAGTGGGAGTGAATGGGAAGGAGTTTGGGTCCATTGGGATTGTGGACAGTGGGAGTGAATGGGAAGGGGTTTGGGTCCAGTGGGATTGTGGACAGTGGGAGTGAACAGGAATAGGTTTGGTTCCACTGGGATTGCGGACAGTGGGAGTGAATGGGAAGGAGTTTGGGTCCATTGGGATTGTGGACAGTGGGAGTGAATGGGAAGGGGTTTGGGTCCAGTGGGATTGTGGACAGTGGGAGTGAACAGGAATAGGTTTGGGTCCACTGGGATTGCGGACAGTGGGAGTGAATGGGAAGGAGTTTGGGTCCAGTGGGATTGTGGACAGTGGGAGTGAATGGGAAGGGGTTTGGGTCCACTGGGTATTGTGGACAATGGGAGTGAAGGGGAAGGGGTTTGGGTCCAGTGGGATTGTGAACAGTGGGAGTGAAGGGGAAGGGGTTTGGGTCTATTGGGATTGTGTACAGTGGGAGTGAACGGGAAGGGGTTTGGGTCCACTGGGATTGTGTACAGTGGGAGTGAAGGGGAAGGGGTTCGGTCCATTAGGATTGTGGACAATGGGAATGAAGGGGAAGGGGTTTGGGTCCATTGGGATTGTGTACAGTGGGAGTGAAGGGGAAGGGGTTTGGGTCCATTGGGATTGTGTACGGTGGGAGTGAAGGGGATGGGGTTTGGGTCCACTGGGATTGTGGACAGTGGGAGTGAAGGGGAAGGGGTTTGGGTCCATTGGGATTGTGTACGGTGGGAGTGAAGGGGATGGGGTTTGGGTCCACTGGGATTGTGGACAGTGGGAGTGAAGGGGAAGGGGTTCGGTCCATTGGGATTGTGTATAGTGGGAGTGAAGGGGAAGGGATTTGGGTCCACTGGGATTGTGTATAGTGGGAGTGAACGGGAAGGGGTTTGGGTCCACTGGGATTGTGTATAGTGGGAGTGAATGGGAAGGGGTTTGGGTCCATTGGGATTGTGTACAGTGGGAGTGAACGGGAAGGGGTTTGGGTCCACTGGGATTGTGGACAATGGGAGTGAAGGGGAAGGGGTTTGGGTCCACTGGGATTGTGTACAGTGGGAGTGAAGGGGAAGGGGTTCGGTCCATTGGGATTGTGGACAATGGGAATGAAGGGGAAGGGGTTTGGCTCCATTGGGATTGTGTACAGTGGGAGTGAAGGGGAAGGGGTTTGGGTCCACTGGGTATTGTGGACAATGGGAGTGAAGGGGAAGGGGTTTGGGTCCATTGGGATTGTGAACAGTGGGAGTGAACGGGAAGGGGTTTGGGTCTATTGGGATTGTGGAGAGTGGGAGAGAATGGGAAGTGGTTTGGTTCCACTGGGATTGTGGACAGTGGGAGTGAACGGGAAGGGGTTTGGGTCCATTGGGATTGTGTACAGTGGGAGTGAACGGGAAGGGGTTTGGGTCCACTGGGATTGTGGACAGTGGGAGTGAACGGGAAGGGGTTTGGGTCCAGTGGGACTGTGGACAGTGGGAGTGAACGGGAATAGGTTTGGGTCCACTGGGATTGCGGACAGTGGGAGTGAATGGGAAGGAGTTTGGGTCCATTGGGATTGTGGACAGTGGGAGTGAATGGGAAGGGGTTTGGGTCCAGTGGGATTGTGGACAGTGGGAGTGAACAGGAATAGGTTTGGGTCCACTGGGATTGCGGACAGTGGGAGTGAATGGGAAGGGGTTTGGGTCCAGTGGGATTGTGGACAGTGGGAGTGAACGGGAATAGGTTTGGGTCCACTGGGATTGCGGACAATGGGAGTGAATGGGAAGGAGTTTGAGTCCAGTGGGATTGTGGACAGTGGGAGTGAATGGGAAGGGGTTTGGGTCCAGTGGGATTGTGGACAGTGGGAGTGAACAGGAATAGGTTTGGGTCCACTGGGATTGCGGACAGTGGGAGTGAATGGGAAGGAGTTTGGGTCCAGTGGGATTGTGGACAGTGGGAGTGAATGGGAAGGGGTTTGGGTCCAGTGGGACTGTGGACAGTGGGAGTGAATGGGAAGGAGTTTGGGTCCATTGGGATTGTGGACAGTGGGAGTGAATGGGAAGGGGTTTGGGTCCATTGGGATTGTGGACAGTGGGAGTGAATGGGAAGGGGTTTGGGTCCAGTGGGATTGTGGACAGTGGGAGTGAACAGGAATAGGTTTGGGTCCATTGGGATTGCGGACAGTGGGCGTGAATGGGAAGGAGTTTGGGTCCATTGGGATTGTGGACAATGGGAGTGAATGGGAAGGGGTTTGGGTCCACTGGGATTGCGGACAGTGGGAGTGAATGGGAAGGGGTTTGGGTCCATTGGGATTGTGGACAGTGGGAGTGAATGGGAAGGGGTTTGGGTCCATTGGGATTGTGGACAGTGGGAGTGAATGCGAAGGGGTTTGGGTCCATTGGGATTGTGGACAGTGGGAGTGAAGGGGAAGGGGTTTGGGTCCATTGGGATTGTGGACAGTGGGAGTGAATGGGAAGGAGTTTGGGTCCATTGGGATTGTGGACAGTGGGAGTGAATGGGAAGGAGTTTGGGTCCATTGGGATTGCGGACAGTGGGAGTGAATGGGAAGGGGTTTGGGTCCAGTGGGATTGTGGACAGTGGGAGTGAACGGGAATAGGTTTGGGTCCACTGGGATTGCGGACAGTGGGAGTGAATGGGAAGGAGTTTGGGTCCATTGGGATTGTGGACAGTGGGAGTGAATGGGAAGGAGTTTGGGTCCATTGGGATTGTGGACAGTGGGAGTGAATGGGAAGGGGTTTGGGTCCAGTGGGATTGTGGACAGTGGGAGTGAACAGGAATAGGTTTGGGTCCACTGGGATTGCGGACAGTGGGAGTGAATGGGAAGGTGTTTGGGTCCATTGGGATTGTGGACAGTGGGAGTGAATGGGAAGGGGTTTGGGTCCACTGGGATTGTGGACAGTGGGAGTGAATGGGAAGGGGTTTGGGTCCATTGGGATTGTGGACAGTGGGAGTGAATGGGAAGGGGTTTGGGTCCACTGGGTATTGTGGACAATGGGAGTGAAGGGGAAGGGGTTTGGGTCCACTGGGATTGTGTACAGTGGGAGTGAAGGGGAAGGGGTTCGGTCCATTGGGATTGTGGACAATGGGAATGAATGGGAAGGGGTTTGGGTCCATTGGGATTGTGTACAGTGGGAGTGAAGGGGAAGGGGTTTGGGTCCATTGGGATTGTGGACAGTGGGAGTGAAGGGGAAGGGGTTTGGGTCCATTGGGATTGTGTACGGTGGGAGTGAAGGGGATGGGGTTTGGGTCCACTGGGATTGTGGACAGTGGGAGTGAAGGGGAAGGGGTTTGGGTCCATTGGGATTGTGTACGGTGGGAGTGAAGGGGATGGGGTTTGGGTCCACTGGGATTGTGGACAGTGGGAGTGAAGGGGAAGGGGTTCGGTCCATTGGGATTGTGCATAGTGGGAGTGAAGGGGAAGGGATTTGGGTCCACTGGGATTGTGTATAGTGGGAGTGAACGGGAAGGGGTTTGGGTCCATTGGGATTGTGTACAGTGGGAGTGAACGGGAAGGGGTTTGGGTCCACTGGGATTGTGGACAATGGGAGTGAAGGGGAAGGGGTTTGGGTCCACTGGGATTGTGTACAGTGGGAGTGAAGGGGAAGGGGTTCGGTCCATTGGTATTGTGGACAATGGGAATGAAGGGGAAGGGGTTTGGCTCCATTGGGATTGTGTACAGTGGGAGTGAAGGGGAAGGAGTTTGGGTCCACTGGGTATTGTGGACAATGGGAGTGAAGGGGAAGGGGTTTGGGTCCACTGGGATTGTGTACAATGGGAGTGAAGGGGAAGGGGTTTGGGTCCATTGGGATTGTGAACAGTGGGAGTGAACGGGAAGGGGTTTGGGTCTATTGGGATTGTGGAGAGTGGGAGTGAATGGGAAGGGGTTTGGTTCCACTGGGATTGTGGACAGTGGGAGTGAACGGGAAGGGGTTTGGGTCCATTGGGATTGTGTACAGTGGGAGTGAACGGGAAGGGGTTTGGGTCCACTGGGATTGTGGACAGTGGGAGTGAACGGGAAGGGGTTTGGGTCCATTGGGATTGTGGAGAGTGGGAGTGAATGGGAAGGGGTTTGGTTCCACTGGGATTGTGGACAGTGGGATTGAACGGGAAGGGGTTTGGGTCCATTGGGATTGTGTACAGTGGGAGTGAACGGGAAGGGGTTTGGGTCCACTGGGATTGTGGACAGTGGGAGTGAACGGGAAGGGGTTTGGGTCCAGTGGGACTGTGGACAGTGGGAGTGAACGGGAATAGGTTTGGGTCCACTGGGATTGCGGACAGTGGGAGTGAATGGGAAGGAGTTTGGGTCCATTGGGATTGTGGACAGTGGGAGCGAATGGGAAGGGGTTTGGGTCCAGTGGGATTGTGGACAGTGGGAGTGAACAGGAATAGGTTTGGGTCCACTGGGATTGCGGACAGTGGGAGTGAATGGGAAGGGGTTTGGGTCCAGTGGGATTGTGGACAGTGGGAGTGAACGGGAATAGGTTTGGGTCCACTGGGATTGCGGACAATGGGAGTGAATTGGAAGGAGTTTGGGTCCAGTGGGATTGTGGACAGTGGGAGTGAATGGGAAGGGGTTTGGGTCCAGTGGGATTGTGGACAGTGGGAGTGAACAGGAATAGGTTTGGGTCCACTGGGATTGCGGACAGTGGGAGTGAATGGGAAGGAGTTTGGGTCCAGTGGGATTGTGGACAGTGGGAGTGAATGGGAAGGGGTTTGGGTCCAGTGGGACTGTGGACAGTGGGAGTGAACAGGAATAGGTTTGGGTCCACTGGGATTGCGGACAGTGGGAGTGAATGGGAAGGAGTTTGGGTCCAGTGGGATTGTGGACAGTGGGAGTGAATGGGAAGGAGTTTGGGTCCATTGGGATTGTGGACAGTGGGAGTGAATGGGAAGGGGGTTTGGGTCCACTGGGATTGCGGACAGTGGGAGTGAATGGGAAGGGGTTTGGGTCCATTGGGATTGTGGACAGTGGGAGTGAATGGGAAGAGGTTTGGGTCCATTGGGATTGTGGACAGTGGGAGTGAATGGGACGGAGTTTGGGTCCATTGGGATTGTGGACAGTGGGAGTGAATGGGAAGGGGTTTGGGTCCAGTGGGATTGTGGACAGTGGGAGTGAACAGGGATAGGTTTGGGTCCATTGGGGTTGCGGACAGTGGGAGTGAATGGGAAGGAGTTTGGGTCCATTGGGATTGTGGACAGTGGGAGTGAATGGGAAGGGGGTTTGGGTCCACTGGGATTGCGGACAGTGGGAGTGAATGGGAAGGGGTTTGGGTCCATTGGGATTGTGGACAGTGGGAGTGAATGGGAAGGAGTTTGGGTCCATTGGGATTGTGGACAGTGGGAGTGAATGGGAAGGAGTTTGGGTCCATTGGGATTGTGGACAGTGGGAGTGAATGGGAAGGGGTTTGGGTCCAGTGGGATTGCGGACAGTGGGAGTGAATGGGAAGGAGTTTGGGTCCATTGGGATTGTGGACAGTGGGAGTGAACGGGACTAGGTTTGGGTCCACTGGGATTGCGGACAGTGGGAGTGAATGGGAAGGAGTTTGGGTCCATTGGGATTGTGGACAGTGGGAGTGAATGGGAAGGGGTTTGGGTCCAGTGGGATTGTGGACAATGGGAGTGAATGGGAAGGGGTTTGGGTCCAGTGGGATTGCGGACAGTGGGAGTGAATGGGAAGGAGTTTGGGTCCATTGGGATTGTGGACAGTGGGAGTGAACGGGAAGGGATACAATGGGAGGGAGATTGTTGACCTGACTCTGAATGATTCCTGTCTCTTCTAGTTTACTTTACCTGGCATGAGGAAACCACTTCTTCAACAGACTCCATCTGAGTTGGCAATTTACAAAAGGTAACACATCAGTACCTTCCTCTGTTAGACCTACTCACTGCCGGTCAGTGTCCTGCCTTTCACCCTCCCTAAACCAGAGCTCCAGGACAGTCTTCTACCCTGCGTCCCAACGCTGGCCTTCACCCTCATCTCTCTGCTCACTCTCCAACCCTGGCTCCCACTCCAGGAGAACATATTCGCTTTTGTCCTCCACGTATTCAGTTCCCTTTATGGCCCTTCCTCCATCACTCAGCGACGAAATGGGACCTGGAGGAGGCCATTCGGCCCCTCGGGCCTGCTTGCCCATGCAATACGATCACGGATGATTTACTACCCCACCTCTGCCTTCGCGCACTCTCCCCACATACCTTCATTCCAGCAGCGCCCAAAAATCTGGAATATCCTCAACGACTGATCATCCACTGCTCTCTGGGATTGAGAATTCCAAAGATTCACCACCCTCCGAGTGAAGAAATTTCTCCTCATCTCAGTGTGAAACGGCCGAGCCCTTATCCTGAGACTGTGACACCACCCCCCCGCCCCCACCCCGGTGTTTGAGACTCTCAAGCCCCGGGGGTGAGGGGGGGAAACAGCCTCTCAGCATCTACCCTGTCAAAACCCCTTCAGAATTCTATACGTTTCAATGAGATCACCCTCTCATTCTTCAAAACTCCAGGGAATATCGGCCCGTTCGACTCGATTTCTCCTCATAGGACATTCCCCTCATCCCGGGAACCAGTCTATCTCTGTCACCTCCACCAGCCCCCTACAACCCTCCCTATCTCTGTAACCTCCTCCAGTCCCCTACACCCCTCCCTATCTCTGTAAACACCTCCAGCCCCTACAACCCTCCCTATCTCTGTAACCTCCTCCAGTGGTTAGCACTGCAGCCTCACAGCTCCAGGGACCCGGGTTCGATTCCGGGTACTGCCTGTGTGGAGTTTGCAAGTTCTCCCTGTGTCTGCGTGGGTTTTCTCCGGGTGCTCCGGTTTCCTCCCACAAGCCAAAAGACTTGCAGGTTGATAGGTAAATTGGCCATTATAAATTGTCACTAGTATAGGTAGGTGGTAGGGAAATATAGGGACAGGTGGGGATGTTTGGTAGGAATATGGGATTAGTGTAGGATTAGTATAAATGGGTGGTTGATGTTCGGCACAGACTCGGTGGGCCGAAGGGCCTGTTTCAG
Organism: Heterodontus francisci; assembly: GCF_036365525.1. Taxonomy (NCBI): domain Eukaryota; kingdom Metazoa; phylum Chordata; class Chondrichthyes; order Heterodontiformes; family Heterodontidae; genus Heterodontus; species Heterodontus francisci. The sequence goes on from NW_027141214.1 coordinate 67,298, forward strand.
TGCTGTATCTCTAATCTAATCTAATCAGTCCCGACAACCCTCCCTATCTCTGTCACCTCCTCCAGCCCCCTACACCCCTCCCTATCTCTGTAACCTCCTCCAGCTCTGACAACCCTCCCTATCTCTGTAACCTCCTCCAGTCCTTACAACACTCCCTATCTCTGTAACCTCCTCCAGTCCCTACAACCCTCCCTATCTCTGTAACCACCTCCAGTCCCTACACCCCTCCCTATCTCTGTAACCTCCTCCAGCCCTTACAACTCTCCCTATCTCTGTAACCTCCTCCAGCCCCGACATCCCTCCCTATCTCTGTAACCTTCTCCAGTCCCCTACACCCCTCCCTATCTCTGTAACCTCCTCCAGCCCTTACAACTCTCCCTATCTCTGTAACCTCCTCCAGCCCCGACATCCCTCCCTATCTCTGTAACCTTCTCCAGTCCCCTACACCCCTCCCTATCTCTGTAACCTCCTCCAGCCCCGACAACCCTCCCTATCTCTGTAACCTCCTCCAGCCCCGACATCCCTCCCTATCTCTGTAATCTCCTCCAGCCCCCTACAACCCTCCCTATCTCTGTAATCTCCTCCAGCCCCCTACAACCCTCCCTATCTCTGTAACCTCCTCCAGCCCCTACAACTCTCCCTATCTCTGTAACCTCCTCCAGCCCCGACATCCCTCCCTATCTCTGTAACCTTCTCCAGTCCCCTACACCCCTCCCTATCTCTGTAACCTCCTCCAGCCCTTACAACTCTCCCTCTCTGTAACCTCCTCCAGCCCCGACAACCCTCCCTATCTCTGTAATCTCCTCCAGACCCTACAACCCTCCCTATCTCTGTAACCTTCTCCAGTCCCCTACACCCCTCCCTATCTCTGTAACCTCCTCCAGGCCCTACAACCCTCCCTATCTCTGTAATCTCCTCCAGCCCCCTACAACCCTCCCTATCTCTGTAATCTCCTCCAGCCCCCTACAACCCTCCCTATCTCTGTAACCTCCTCCAGCCCCTACAACTCTCCCTATCTCTGTAACCTCCTCCAGCCCCGACATCCCTCCCTATCTCTGTAACCTTCTCCAGTCCCCTACACCCCTCCCTATCTCTGTAACCTCCTCCAGCCCTTACAACTCTCCCTCTCTGTAACCTCCTCCAGCCCCGACAACCCTCCCTATCTCTGTAATCTCCTCCAGACCCTGCAACCCTCCCTATCTCTGTAACTTCTCCAGTCCCCTACACCCCTCCCTATCTCTGTAATCTCCTCCAGACCCTACAACCCTCCCTATCTCTGTAACCTTCTCCAGTCCCCTACACCCCTCCCTATCTCTGTAACCTCCTCCAGGCCCTACAACCCTCCCTATCTCTGTAATCTCCTCCAGCCCCCTACAACCCTCCCTATCTCTGTAATCTCCTCCAGCCCCCTACAACCCTCCCTATCTCTGTAACCTTCTCCAGTCCCCTACACCCCTCCCTATCTCTGTAACCTCCTCCAGGCCCTACAACCCTCCCTATCTCTGTAACCTCCTCCAGGCCCTACAACCCTCCCTATCTCTGTAATCTCCTCCAGCCCCCTACAACCCCTCCCTATCTCTGTAACCTCCTCCAGCCCCTACAACCCTCCCTATCTCTGTAACCTCCTCCAGTCCCTACAACCCTCCCTATCTCTGTAACCTCCTCCAGACCCTATAACCCTCCCTATCTCTGTAACCCCCTCCAGCCCCTACAACCCTCCCTATCTCTGTAACCCCCTCCAGACCCTCCAACCCTCCCTATCTCTGTAACCTCCTCCAGCCCCTACAACCCTCCCTATCTCTGTAACCCCCTCCAGACCCTCCAACCTTCCCTATCTCTGTAACCTCCTCCAGCCCCTACAACCCTCCCTATCTCTGTAACTTCTCCAGCCCCTACAACCCTCCCTATCTCTGTAACCCCCTCCAGACCCTCCAACCTTCCCTATCTCTGTAACCTCCTCCAGCCCCTACAACCCTCCCTATCTCTGTAACTTCTCCAGCCCCTACAACCCTCCCTATCTCTGTAACCCCCTCCAGCCCCTACAACCCTCCCTATCTCTGTAACCCCCTCCAGACCCTCCAACCCTCCCTATCTCTGTAACCTCCTCCAGCCCCTACAACCCTCCCTATCTCTGTAACCCCCTCCAGACCCTCCAACCTTCCCTATCTCTGTAACCTCCTCCAGCCCCTACAACCCTCCCTATCTCTGTAACTTCTCCAGCCCCTACAACCCTCCCTATCTCTGTAACCCCCTGTTCCACTGGAATATCTATCCCAATTAATACTTCAGTAACTTGAACAGATCATTTCTTAACCATTCAAACACGAGGGAATTGAAGTCTGCATCAGCTGTCCCCTTAGGTTAACCCTTTCAGCCCTGGGAATGGCCTGCCAAGTTTGCAAAGCAGCCTCAGCAAGGGCAACATCTCCCGGACTGGACAGGTCCTCCAGACAGGGTCTGTGCAGAGCTGTCTCCGCCTGGAACATCAATTCCGCCCAGTCTCCAAAGCACCCAAAATATCTCGATCAACAAGAGAGAATCTAACCATCTCCCCTTGACATTCAATGGCATTACCATCGCTGAATCCCCCACTATCAACATCCTGGGGGTTACCATTGACCAGAAACTGAACTGGACCAGCCTTATAAATACCGTGGCTACAAGAGCAGGTCAGAGGCTGGGAATCCTGCGGTGAGTAACTCACCTCCTGACTCCCCAAAGCCTGTCCACCATCGACAAGGCACAAGTCAGGAGTGTGATGGAATACTCTCCACTTGCCTGGATGGGTGCAGCTCCAACAACACTCAGGAAGCTCGACACCATCCAGGACAAAGCAGCCCGCTTGATTGGCACCCCATCCACAAACATTCACTCCCTCCACCACTGACACACAGTGACAGCAGTGTGTACCATCTACAAGATGCACTGCAGCAACTCACCAAGTCTCCTTCGACAGCACCGCCCAAACCCGCGACCTCTACCAACTAGAAGGACAAGGGCAGCAGACGTATGGGGACACCCCCACCTGCAAGTTCCCCTCCAAGTCACACACCATCCTGACTTGGAACTATATCGCCGTTCCTTCGCTGTCGCTGGGTCAAAATCCTGGAACTCCCTTCCTCACCGCACTCTGGGTGTACCTACCCCACACGGACTGCAGCGGTTCAAGAAGGCAGTTCACCACCACCTTCTCAAGGGGAATGAAGGATGGGGAATAAATGCTGGCCTGGCCAGCGACGCCCACAACCCATGAATATATTTTAAAAAACTGAAAAGAAGAAGCAGAGATGAGCTGGAGAGTTCATCTCACAGCTGCTTGTGGGATCTTGCTGTGCAGTTCACCCAGCCTCCTTTCCCTGAGTAAGAGGCACAGCGCCTTTCCGAAGTGGGGCACGGTCCCTTTGACACTGGGAGGCCGAACCTGACGCCGTTTCTCGAAGCTACCCGGGGGCCAAGCGTATCGATCTGTTGGCACTGCCACCTCGCAGCCCTGGTGTGGCCCCCTGGGCACTCTCCCTCTGTCCGGTGTTTTTTTCCACAGCCCTGAGCTCTCTGACCAGACGTGACAAACTAACTTTCTCCATCTTTACCGAGTCAGAGAGAAGGAGAGGGAGCGAAGAAAGGAACGACCACAGTCAGAAACGGGACTGCAGGAGCAGGCGGAGCCAGAGCAGGTGAGATCCAGAGAGAATACAGGAACGTCAGGAAAACCATAGTACATGAGGCAGGGTCAGTACTGAGGGAGTGCCGCACTGTCGGAGGGTCAGTACTGAGGGAGCTCCGCACTGTCGGAGGGTCAGTACTGAGGGAGCTCCGCACTGTCGGAGGGTCAGTACTGAGGGAGTGCTGCACTGTCGGACGTTCAGTACTGAGGGAGCTCCGCACTGTCGGAGGGTCAGTACTGAGGGAGTGCTGCACTGTCGGAGGGTCAGTACTGAGGGAGTGCCGCACTGTCGGAGGGTCAGTACTGAGCGAGCTCCGCACTGTCGGAGGGTCAGTACTGAGGGAGCTCCGCACTGTCGGAGGGTCAGTACTGAGGGAGTGCTGCACTGTCAGAGGGTCAGTACTGAGGAAGCTCCACACTGTCGGAGGGTCAGTACTGAGGGAGCTCCACACTGTCGGAGGGTCAGTACTGAGGGAGTGTCACACTGTCGGAGGGTCAGTACTGAGGGAGTGCCACACTGTCGGAGGGTCGGTACTGAGGGAGCTCCGCACTGTCGGAGGGTCAGTACTGAGGGAGCTCCACACTGTCGGAGGGTCAGTACTGAGGGAGTGCCACACTGTCGGAGGGTCAGTACTGAGGGAGTGCCGCACTGTTGGAGGGTCAGTACTGAGGGAGTGCCGCACTGTCGGAGGGTCAGTACTGAGGGAGCTCCGCACTGTCGGAGGGTCGGTACTGAGGGAGTGCCTCACTGTTGGAGGGTCGGTACTGAGGGAGTGCCACACTGTCGGAGGGTCGGTATTGAGGGAGTGCCTCACTGTCGGAGGGTCGGTACTGAGGGAGTGCCACACTGTCGGAGGGTCGTTACTGAGGGAGTGCCACACTGTCAGAGGGTCGGTACTGAGGGAGTGCCTCACTGTCAGAGGGTCAGTACTCAGGGAGTGTCACACTATCGGAGGGTCGGTACTGAGGGAGTGCCACACTGTCGGAGGGTCGGTACTCAGGGAGTGTCACACTATCGGAGGGTCGGTACTGAGGGAGTGCCACACTGTCGGAGGGTCGGTACTGAGGGAGTGCCTCACTGTCAGAGGGTCAGTACTGAGGGAGTGCCTCACTGTCGGAGGGTCAGTACTGAGGGAGTGCCTCACTGTCGGAGGGTCGGTACTCGGAGTGCCTCACTGTCGGAGGGTCGGTACTGAGGGAGTGCCACACTGTCGGAGGGTCAGTACTGAGGGAGTGACTCACTGTCGGAGGGTCAGTACTCAGGGAGTGTCACACTGTCGGAGGGTTGGTACTCAGGGAGTGCCTCACTGTCGGAGGGTCGGTACTGAGGGAGTGACTCACTGTCGGAGGGTCAGTACTCAGGGAGTGCCTCACTGTCGGAGGGTCAGTACTGAGGGAGTGCCTCACTGTTAGAGGGTCAGTACTGAGGAAGTGCCTCACTGTCGGAGGGTCAGTACTGAGGGAGTGCTTCACTGTTAGAGGGTCAGTACTGAGGGAGTGTCACACTGTCGGAGGGTCAGTACTCAGGGAGTGCCTCAGTGTCGGAGGGTCGGTACTGAGGGAGTGCCTCACTGTCGGAGGGTCAGTAGTCAGGGAGTGCCGCACTGTCGGAGGGTCAGTAGTCAGGGAGTGCCGCACTGTCGGAGGGTCGGTACTGAGGGAGTGCCGCGCTGTCGGAGGGTCAGTACTGAGGGAGTGCCGCACTGTCGGAGGGTCAGTACTGAGGGAGTGCCGCACTGTCGGAGGGTCGGTACTGATGGAGTGCCTCACTGTTAGAGGGTCAGTACTCAGGGAGTGTCACACTGTCGGAGGGTTGGTACTCAGGGAGTGTCACACTATCGGAGGGTCGGTACTGAGGGAGTGCCACACTGTCGGAGGGTCGGTACTGAGGGAGTGCCACATTGTCGGAGGGTCAGTACTGAGGGAGTGCCTCACTGTCGGAGGGTCAGGACTGAGGGAGTGCCTCACTGTCGGAGGGTCGGTACTCGGAGTGCCTCACTGTCGGAGGGTCGGTACTGAGGGAGTGCCACACTGTCGGAGGGTCAGTACTGAGGGAGTGACTCACTGTCGGAGGGTCGGTACTGAGGGAGTGCCTCACTGTCGGAGGGTTGGTACTGAGGGAGTGCCTCACTGTCGGAGGGTCGGTACTGAGGGAGTGCCTCACTGTCGGAGGGTTGGTACTGAGGGAGTGCCTCACTGTCGGAGGGTCGGTACTGAGGGAGTGCCTCACTGTCAGAGGGTCGGTACTGAGGTAGTGCCTCACTGTTAGAGGGTCAGTACTGAGGAAGTGCCTCACTGCCGGAGGGTCAGTACTGAGGGAGTGCCTCACTGTTAGAGGGTCAGTACTGAGGGAGTGTCACACTGTCGGAGGGTCGGTACTGAGGGAGTGCCTCACTGTCGGAGGGTCAGTACTGAGGGAGTGCCTCACTGTCGGAGGGTCAGTACTGAGGGAGTGCCGCACTGTCGGAGGGTCAGTACTCAGGGAGTGCCTCAGTGTCGGAGGGTCGGTACTGAGGGAGTGCCTCACTGTCGGAGGGTCAGTACTGAGGGAGTGCCGCACTGTCGGAGGGTCAGTAGTCAGGGAGTGCCGCACTGTCGGAGGGTCGGTACTGAGGGAGTGCCGCACTGTTAGAGGGTCAGTACTGAGGGAGTGCCGCACTGTCGGAGGGTCGGTACTGAGGGAGTGCCGCACTGTCGGAGGGTCGGTACTGAGGGAGTGCCTCACTGTCGGAGGGTCAGTACTGAGGGAGTGCCGCACTGTCGGAGGGTCAGTACTGAGGGAGTGCCGCACTGTCGGAGTGTCAGTACTGAGGGAGTGCCGCACTGTCGGAGGGTCAGGACTGAGGGAGTGCCGCACTGTCGGAGGGTCAGTACTGAGGGAGTGCCGCACTGTTGGAGGGTCGGTACTGAGGGAGTGCCGCACTTTCGGAGGGTCGGTACTGATGGAGTGCCTCACTGACGGAGGGTCAGTACTGAGGGAGTGCCACACTGTCGGAGGGTCGTTACTGAGGGAGTGCCACACTGTCGGAGGGTCGGTACTGAGGGAGTGCCACACTGTCGGAGGGTCGTTACTGAGGGAGTGCCACACTGTCGGAGGGTCGGTACTGAGGGAGTGCCTCACTGTCAGAGGGTCAGTACTCAGGGAGTGTCACACTGTCGGAGGGTTGGTACTCAGGGAGTGTCACACTGTCGGAGGGTCGGTACTGAGGGAGTGCCACACTGTCGGAGGGTCAGTACTGAGGGAGTGTCACACTGTCGGAGGATCGGTACTGAGGGAGTGCCTCACTGTCGGAGGGTCAGTACTGAGGGAGTGCCTCACTGTCGGAGGGTCAGTACTGAGGGAGTGCCGCACTGTTGGAGGGTCAGTAGTCAGGGAGTGCCGCACTGTCGGAGGGTCGGTACTGAGGGAGTGCCGCACTGTCGGAGGGTCGGTACTGAGGGACTGCCGCACTGTCGGAGGGTCGGTACTGAGGGAGTGCCGCACTGTCGGAGGGTCGGTACTGAGGGAGTGCCTCACTGTCGGAGGGTCAGTACTGAGGGAGTGCCGCACTGTCGGAGGGTCGGTACTGAGGGAGTGCCTCACTGTCGGAGTGTCAGTACTGAGGGAGTGCCGCACTGTCGGAGGGTCAGTACTGAGGGAGTGCCGCACTGTCGGAGGGTCAGTACTGAGGGAGTGCCGCACTGTCGGAGGGTCAGTACTGAGGGAGTGCCGCACTGTCGGAGGGTCAGTACTGAGGGAGTGCCGCACTGTCGGAGGGTCAGTACTGAGGCAGTGTCACACTGTTAGAGGGTCAGTACTGAGGGAGTGCCGCACTGTCGGAGGGTCAGTACTCAGGGAGTGCCTCAGTGTCGGAGGGTCGGTACTGAGGGAGTGCCTCACTGTCGGAGGGTCAGTACTGAGGGAGTGCCGCACTGTCGGAGGGTCAGTAGTCAGGGAGTGCCGCACTGTCGGAGGGTCGGTACTGAGGGAGTGCCGCACTGTCGGAGGGTCAGTACTGAGGGAGTGCCACACTGTCGGAGGGTCGGTACTGAGGGAGTGCCGCACTGTCGGAGGGTCGGTACTGAGGGAGTGCCGCACTGTCGGAGGGTCGGTACTGAGGGAGTGCCGCACTGTCGGAGGGTCGGTACTGAGGGAGTGCCTCACTGTCGGAGGGTCAGTACTGAGGGAGTGCCGCACTGTCGGAGGGTCAGTACTGAGGGAGTGCCGCACTGTCGGAGGGTCAGTACTGAGGGAGTGCCGCACTGTCGGAGGGTCAGTACTGAGGGAGTGCCGCACTGTCGGAGGGTCGGTACTGAGGGAGTGCCTCACTGTCGGAGGGTCAGTACTGAGGGAGTGCCGCACTGTCGGAGGGTCAGTACTGAGGGAGTGCCGCACTGTCGGAGGGTCAGTACTGAGGGAGTGCCGCACTGTCGGAGGGTCAGTACTGAGGGAGTGCCGCACTGTCGGAGGGTCAGTACTGAGGGAGTGCCGCACTGTCGGAGTGTCAGTACTGAGGGAGTGCCGCACTGTCGGAGGGTCAGTACTGAGGGAGTGCCGCACTGTCGGAGTGTCAGTACTGAGGGAGTGCCGCACTGTCGGAGGGTCAGTACTGAGGGAGTGCTGCACTGTCGGAGGGTCAGTACTGAGGGAGTGCTGCACTGTCGGAGGGTCAGTACTGAGGGAGTGCTGCACTGTCGGAGGGTCAGTACTGAGGGAGTGCCGCACTGTCGGAGGGTCAGTACTGAGGGAGTGCCGCACTGTTAGAGGGTCAGTACTGAGGGAGTGCCTCACTGTCGGAGGGTCAGTACTGAGGGAGTGCCGCACTGTTAGAGGGTCAGTACTCAGGGAGTGCCTCACTGTCCGAGGGTCGGTACTGAGGGAGTGCCACACTGTTGGAGGGTCAGTACTCAGGGAGTGTCACACTGTTAGAGGGTCAGTACTGAGGGAGTGCCTCACTGTCGGAGGGTCAGTACTCAGGGAGTGTCGCACTGTTGGAGGGTCAGTACTGAGGGAGTGTCGCACTGTCGGAGGGTCGGTACTGAGGGAGTGCCTCACTGTCGGAGGGTCAGTACTGAGGGAGTGCCGCACTGTCGGAGGGTCAGTACTGAGGGAGTGCCGCACTGTTAGAGGGTCAGTACTGAGGGAGTGCCTCACTGTCGGAGGGTCAGTACTGAGGGAGTGCCGCACTGTTGGAGGGTCAGTACTGAGGGAGTGCCGCACTGTTAGAGGGTCAGTACTCAGGGAGTGCCTCACTGTCGGAGGGTCGGTACTGAGGGATTGCCGCACTGTTGGAGGGTCAGTACTCAGGGAGTGTCACACTGTCAGAGAGTCAGTACTGAGGGAGTGTCACACTGTCAGAGGGTCAGTACTGAGGGAGTGTCACACTGTTAGAGGGTCAGTACTGAGGGAGTGCCTCACTGTCGGAGGGTCAGTACTGAGGGAGCGCCTCACTGTCGGAGGGTCAGTACTGAGGGAGTGCCGCACTGTCAGAGGGTCAGTACTCAGGGAGTGTCACACTGTCGGAGGGTCAGTACTGAGGGAGTGCCGCACTGTTGGAGGGTCAGTACTCAGGGAGTGTCACACTGTCAGAGGGTCAGTACTGAGGGAGTGTCACACTGTCAGAGGGTCCGTACTGAGGGAGTGTCACACTGTGAAGAAAGGATTTTGATGGAAGGGTCTGGAGAGAGGAGACAGGGAGAGAGTATTCCAATTGTTGGCAGTGTCGGGAAGCGGAGGGGACACGATGGAAAAGTCTGTGTGTTTAGAGTGTGCAGGGCGCTGCCTGAGAGTGAAGGGGAGACAGGATCGATCGGGACTTTCAAAAGGCAATTGGACAACGAAGAGAACAAATTCCAAGGGCTCTGGGGGAAAAGGCGGAGGTGGGGGGGGCGGATGGACTGGCACTTGGTGAGTCACTGCTGCAGGGAGCTGGCACCAAGATAACGGGCTGAATAGCCTCTTCTGTGCTGTCACTGTTCTTCGATTCTGTGATTCTACCTTGCTTTCCTGTGCTCTTCGACTGTAGGAACCTTCGCCTTGGCTGAACAACGCCGGAGGGAAAGACAGACTGAATCTCCGCAAACGATCCCTGATACAAAGACGACCACGGAGTAAACCCAGTTCAAAGCCATTGGTCAGTGCCAGTGACTTCTGGGCAGGTACAGACCAAGACCGATTCTGAGTAAAGCACTCAATCAGACACTCCCCAGGACAGGTACAGCACGGGGGTTAGATACAGAGTAAAGCTCCCTCTACCCTGTCCCCCATCAAACACTCCCCAGGACAGGTACAGTACGGGGGTTAGATACAGAGTAAAGCTCCCTCGACACTGTCCTCCATCAAACACTCCCAGGACAGGTACAGTACGGGGGTTAGATACAGAGTAAAGCTCCCTCTACACTGTCCCCCATCAAACACTCCCAGGACAGGTACAGTACAGGGGTTAGATACAGAGTAAAGCTCCCTCTACACTGTCCACCATCAAACACTCCCAGGACAGGTACAGTACAGGGGTTAGATACAGAGTAAAGCTCCCTCTACACTGTCCACATCAAACACTCCCAGGACAGGTACAGTACGGGGGTTAGATACAGAGTAAAGCTCCCTCTACACTGTCCCCATCAAACACTCCCAGGACAGGTACAGTACGGGGGTTAGATACAGAGTAAAGCTCCCTCTACACTGTCCCCATCAAACACTCCCAGGACAGGTACAGTACGGGGGTTAGATACAGAGTAAAGCTCCCTCTACACTGTCCCCATCAAACACTCCCAGGACAGGTACAGTACGGGGGTTAGATACAGAGTAAAGCTCCCTCTACACTGTCCCCATCAAACACTCCCAGGACAGGTACAGTACGGGGGTTAGATACAGAGTAAAGCTCCCTCTACACTGTCCCCATCAAACACTCCCAGGACAGGTACAGTACGGGGTTAGATACAGAGTAAAGCTCCCTCTACACTGTCCCCATCAAATACTCCCAGGACAGGTACAGTACGGGGGTTAGATACAGAGTAAAGCTCCCTCTACACTGTCCCCATCAAACACTCCCAGGACAGGTACAGTACGGGGTTAGATACAGAGTAAAGCTCCCTCTACACTGTCCCCATCAAACACTCCCAGGACAGGTACAGTACGGGGGTTAGATACAGAGTAAAGCTCCCTCTACACTGTCCCCATCAAACACTCCCAGGACAGGTACAGTACGGGGGTTAGATACAGAGTAAAGCTCCCTCTACACTGTCCCCATCAAACACTCCCAGGACAGGTACAGTACGGGGGTTAGATACAGAGTAAAGCTCCCTCTACACTGTCCCCCATCAAACACTCCCAGGACAGGTACAGTACGGGGTTAGATACAGAGTAAAGCTCTCTCTACACTGTCCCCATCAAACACTCCCAGGACAGGTACAGTACGGGGGTTAGATACAGAGTAAAGCTCCCTCTACACTGTCCCCCATCAAACACTCCCAGGACAGGTACAGTACGGGGGTTAGATACAGAGTAAAGCTCCCTCTACACTGTCCCCATCAAACACTCCCAGGACAGGTACAGTACGAGGGTTAGATACAGAGTAAAGCTCCCTCTACACTGTCCCCATCAAACACTCCCAGGACAGGTACAGTACGGGGGTTAGATACAGAGTAAAGCTCCCTCTACACTGCCCCCATCAAACACTCCCAGGACAGGTACAGTACGGGGGTTAGATACAGAGTAAAGCTCCCTCTACACTGTCCCCCATCAAACACTCCCAGGACAGGTACAGTACGAGGGTTAGATACAGAGTAAAGCTCCCTCTACACTGTCCCCCATCAAACACTCCCAGGACAGGTACAGTACGGGGGTTAGATACAGAGTAAAGCTCCCTCTACACTGTCCCCCATCAAACACTCCCAGGACAGGTACTAGGCTGAGACTCCACAATCTTATTTCAGCTGTCATTCCTCACTCTGCTCCAGTGTTGGGGGTCCTGGTGGATGAATAATCTGTACAGAATTGGTAGTCACTCTGTTTCACTGTCGAAACACGTAACTTCCTATTCATTCCGATCCTGTTTGCTTGGCTTGGTTTATTTTTCGGACTGAAGATGTTAGCTGTGGTATCGACTGTTTTTTGTATCAATAAAAGGGAATGAACAGACTGGTGAAGGGGTCTCTGAACTCACCGAGTGTCTGTGAACTGGAACACAATTTCAACAACCTGGTGAGGGGTCCCAAAGAGCAGGGCAACTATCCATGTCTCACCGTGGAGGAATCAGGTGACACGAGAAAGGTCCCCCACGGGCACCGACTCTCCCCGGGGTACGGGTCCCCCACTGGCACCGACTCTCCCCGGGGTACGGGTCCCCCACGGGCACCGACTCTCCCCGGGGTACGGTTCCCCCACGGGCACCGACTCTCCCCGGGGTACGGGTCCCCCACGGGCACCGACTCTCCCCGGGGTACGGGTCCCCCACGGGCACCGACTCTCCCCGGGGTACGGGTCCCCCATGGGCACCGACTCTCCTCGGGGTACGGGTCCCCCATGGGCACCGACTCTCCCCGGGGTACGGGTCCCCCACGGGCACCGACTCTCCCCGGGGTACGGGTCCCCCATGGGCACTGACTCTCCCCAGGGTACGGGTCCCCCATGGGCACTGACTGTCCCCAGGGTACAGGTCCCCCATTGGGCACTGACTCTCCCCTGGGTACGGGTCCCCCACGGGCACCGACTCTCCCCGGGGTACGGGTCCCCCATGGGCACCAACTCTCCCCGGGGTTCGGGTCCCCCACGGGCACCGACTCTCCCCGGGGTTCGGGTCCCCCATGGGCACCAACTCTCCCTGGGCTACGGGTCCCCCACGGGCACCAACTCTCCCCGGGGTACGGGTCCCCCACGGGCACCGACTCTCCCCGGGGTTCGGGTCCCCCACGGGCACCGACTCTCCCCGGGGTTCGGGTCCCCCATGGGCACCAACTCTCCCTGGGCTACGGGTCCCCCACGGGCACCAACTCTCCCCGGGGTACGGGTCCCCCACGGGCACCGACTCTCCCCGGGGTTCGGGTCCCCCATGGGCACCAACTCTCCCCGGGGCATGGGTCCCCCATGGGCACTGACTGTCCCCAGGGTACAGGTCCCCCATTGGGCACTGACTCTCCCCTGGGTACGGGTCCCCCATGGGCACCAACTCTCCCCGGGGTTCGGGTCCCCCATGGGCACCAACTCTCCCCGGGGTTCGGGTCCCCCATGGGCACTGACTCTCCCCGGGATTCGGGTCCCCCATGGGCACCAACTCTCCCCGGGGTACGGGTCCCCCATGGGCACCAACTATCCCCGGGGTACGGCACCCCAACAGGCGCCGAGTCTCCCCGGGTACTGGCACCCATGGGCGCCTTCTTTGTTCCTCTGTCGGCACTGGTTGTGTTGTGTGGCATCGAAAGTAGTGTTACTGTGGAGTATCAATAACCTCTTCCTGCTACTCGGCACCCAGACAGTGCAGGAGACCCAACATCAAAACCACTCCCAACTATAGAGATAGCTGAAAACGAGGAGGAAGCATTGGAGAATCCAGACAAGGAAATGCAGCCAGAGGAGGAGGAGGAAGCACCAGGTGACATAACCCCCAAAAAGTTACAGAAATCCAAAAAATCCAAGGTAAAATCTCGGGCTGAATAAGCAACCAGGGTGAGAGTAACTCAATAGGTCCTTGGGATTGTGTGCAATGGGAGTGATCGGGAAGGGGTTTAGGGCCAGTGGGATTGTGTACAATGGGAGTGAACGGGAAGGGGTTTGGGTCCATTGGGATTGTGGACGGTGGGAGTGAACGGAAAAGGGTTTGGGTCCATTGGGATTGTGTTCAGTGGGAGTGAATGGGAAGGGGTTTGGGTCCATTGGGATTGTGTATGGTGGGAGTGAACGGGAAGGGTTTTGGGTCCATTGGGATTGTGGACAGTGGGAGTGAAGGGGAATGGGTTTGGGTCCATTGGGATTGTGTTCAGTGGGAGTGAACGGGAAGGGGTTTGGGTCCATTGGGATTGTGGACTGTGGGAGTGAACGGGAAGGGGTTCGGGTCCATTGGGATTGTGTATGGTGGGAGTGAACGGAAAAGGGTTTGGGTCCATTGGGATTGTGTACCATGGGAGTGAGCGGGAAGGGGTTTTGAACCATTGGGATTGTGGACAGTGGGAGTTAACGGGAAGAGGTTTTGAACCATTGGGATTGTGGACAGTGGGAGAGAACGGGAAGGGGTTTTGGACCATTGGGATTGTGGACAGTGGGAGTGAACGGGAAGGGCTTTTGGCCCATTGGGATTGTGGACAGTGGGAGTGAACGGGAAGGGGTTTTGAACCATTGGGATTGTGGACATTGGGAGTGAACGGGAAGGGGTTTTGAACCATTGGGATTGTGGACAGTGGGAGTGAGCGGGAAGGGGTTTTGAACCATTGGGATTGTGTACAGTGGGAGTGAGCGGGAAGGGGTTTTGAACCATTGGGATTGTGGACAGTGGGAGTTAACGGGAAGAGGTTTTGAACCATTGGGATTGTGGACAGTGGGAGTGAACGGGAAGGGGTTTTGAACCATTGGATTGTGTACAGTGGGAGTGAGCGGGAAGGGGTTTTGAACCATTGGGATTGTGGACAGTGGGAGTGAGCGGGAAGGGGTTTTGAACCATTGGGATTGTGGACAGTGGGAGTGAGGGGGAAGGGGTTTTGAACCATTGGGATTGTGGACAGTGGGAGTGAACGGGAAGGGGTTTTGAACCATTGGGATTGTGGACAGTGGGAGTGAACGGGAATTGGTTTTGGACCAATCGGATTATGGACAGTGGGAGTGAACGGGAAGGGGTTTTGAACCATTGGGATTGTGGACAGTGGGAGTGAACGGGAAGGAGTTTTGAACCATTGGGATTGTGGACAGTGGGAGTGAACGGGAAGGGGTTTTGGACCATTGGGATTGTGGACAGTGGGAGTGAGCGGGAAGGGGTTTTGAACCATTGGGATTGTGGACAGTGGGAGTTAACGGGAAGAGGTTTTGAACCATTGGGATTGTGGACAGTGGGAGTGAACGGGAAGGGGTTTTGAACCATTGGATTGTGTACAGTGGGAGTGAGCGGGAAGGGGTTTTGAACCATTGGGATTGTGGACAGTGGGAGTGAGCGGGAAGGGGTTTTGAACCATTGGGATTGTGGACAGTGGGAGTGAGCGGGAAGGGGTTTTGAACCATTGGGATTGTGGACAGTGGGAGTGAACGGGAAGGGGTTTTGAACCATTGGGATTGTGGACAGTGGGAGTGAACGGGAATTGGTTTTGGACCAATCGGATTGTGGACAGTGGGAGTGAACGGGAAGGGGTTTTGAACCATTGGGATTGTGGACAGTGGGAGTGAACAGGAAGGAGTTTTGAACCATTGGGATTGTGGACAGTGGGAGTGAACGGGAAGGGGTTTTGGACCATTGGGATTGTGGACAGTGGGAGTGAGCGGGAAGGGGTTTTGAACCATTGGGATTGTGGACAGTGGGAGTGAACGGGAAGGGGTTTGGGTCCATTGGGATTGTGGACAGTGGGAGTGAACGGGAAGGGGTTTTGAACCATTGGGATTGTGGACAGTGGGAGTGAACGGGAAGGGGTTTTGGATCAATCGGATTGTGGACAGTGGGAGTGAACGGGAAGGGGTTTTGAACCATTGGGATTGTGGACAGTGGGAGAGAACGGGAAGGGGTTTTGAACCTTTGGATTGTGTACAGTGGGAGTGAACGGGAATTGGTTTTGGACCAATCGGATTGTGGACAGTGGGAGAGAACGGGAAGGGGTTTTGAACCATTGGGATTGTGGACAGTGGGAGTGAGAGGGAAGGGGTTTTGAACCATTGGGATTGTGGACAGTGGGAGTTAACGGGAAGAGGTTTTGAACCATTGGGATTGTGGACAGTGGGAGTGAACGGGAAGGGGTTTTGAACCATTGGGATTGTGGACAGTGGGAGTGAACGGGAAGGGGTTTTGAACCATTGGGATTATGGACAGTGGGAGTGAGCGGGAAGGGGTTTTGAACCATTGGGATTGTGTGCAGTGGGAGTTAACGGGAAGAGGTTTTGAACCATTGGGATTGTGGACAGTGGGAGTGAACGGGAAGGGGTGTTGGACCATTGGGATTGTGGACAGTGGGAGTGAACGGGAAGGGGTTTTGAACCATTGGGATTGTGGACATTGGGAGTGAACGGGAAGGGGTTTTGAACCATTGGGATTGTGGACAGTGGGAGTGAGCGGGAAGGGGTTTTGAACCATTGGGATTGTGTACAGTGGGAGTGAGCGGGAAGGGGTTTTGAACCATTGGGATTGTGTACAGTGGGAGTGAGCGGGAAGGGGTTTTGAACCATTGGGATTGTGGACAGTGGGAGGGAACGGGAAGGGGTTTTGGACCAATCGGATTGTGGACAGTGGGAATGAATGGGAAGGGGATTTGAACCATTGGGATTGTGGACAGTGGGAGAGAACGGGAAGGGGTTTTGAACCATTGGATTGTGTACAGTGGGAGTGAACGGGAATTGGTTTTGGACCAATCGGATTGTGGACAGTGGGAGAGAACGGGAAGGGGATTTGAACCATTGGGATTGTGGACAGTGGGAGTTAACGGGAAGAGGTTTTGAACCATTGGGATTGTGGACAGTGGGAGTGAACGGGAAGGGGTTACTAACCATTGGGATTGTGTGCAGTGGGAGTTAACGGGAAGAGGTTTTGAACCATTGGGATTGTGGACAGTGGGAGTGAACGGGAAGGGGTGTTGGACCATTGGGATTGTGGACAGTGGGAGTGAACGGGAAGGGGTTTTGAACCATTGGGATTGTGGACATTGGGAGTGAACGGGAAGGGGTTTTGAACCATTGGGATTGTGGACAGTGGGAGTGAACGGGAAGTGGTTTTGAACCATTGGATTGTGGACAGTGGGAGTGAACAGGAAGGGATTTTGAACCATTGGGATTGTGGACAGTGGGAGTGAACGGGAAGGGGTTTTGAACCATTGGATTGTGTACAGTGGGAGTGAGCGGGAAGGGGTTTTGAACCATTGGGATTGTGTACAGTGGGAGTGAACGGGAAGGGGTTTTGAACCATTGGGATTGTGGACAGTGGGAGTGAATGGGAAGGGGTTTTGAACCATTGGATTGTGTACAGTGGGAGTGAGCGGGAAGGGGTTTTGAACCATTGGGATTGTGGACAGTGGGAGTGAACGGGAAGGGGTTTTGGACCAATCGGATTGTGGACAGTGGGAGTGAACGGGAAGGGGATTTGAACCATTGGGATTGTGGACAGTGGGAGAGAACGGGAAGGGGTTTTGAACCATTGGATTGTGTACAGAGGGAGTGAACGGGAATTGGTTTTGGACCAATCGGATTGTGGACAGTGGGAGAGAACGGGAAGGGGTTTTGAACCATTGGGATTGTGGACAGTGGGAGTGAGCGGGAAGGGGTTTTGAACCATTGGGATTGTGGACAGTGGGAGTTAACGGGAAGAGGTTTTGAACCATTGGGATTGTGGACAGTGGGAGTGAACGGGAAGGGGTTTTGAACCATTGGGATTATGGACAGTGGGAGTGAGCGGGAAGGGGTTTTGAATCATTGGGATTGTGTGCAGTGGCAGTGAGCGGGAAGGGGTTTTGAATCATTGGGATTGTGTGCAGTGGGAGTTAACGGGAAGAGGTTTTGAACCATTGGGATTGTGGACAGTGGGAGTGAACGGGAAGGGGTTTTGGACCATTGGGATTGTGGACAGTGGGAATGAACGGGAAGGGGTTTTGGACCATTGGGATTGTGGACAGTGGGAGTGAACGGGAAGGGGTTTTGAACCATTGGGATTGTGGACATTGGGAGTGAACGGGAAGGGGTTTTGAACCATTGGGATTGTGGACAGTGGGAGTGAGCGGGAAGGGGTTTTGAACCATTGGGATTGTGTCCAGTGGGAGTGAGCGGGAAGGGGTTTTGAACCATTGGGATTGTGGACAGTGGGAGTTAACGGGAAGAGGTTTTGAACCATTGGGATTGTGGACAGTGGGAGTGAACGGGAAGGGGTTTTGGACCATTGGGATTGTGGACAGTGGGAGTGAACGGGAAGGGGTTTTGGACCATTGGGATTGTGGACAGTGGGAGTGAACGGGAAGGGGTTTTGAACCATTGGGATTGTGGACATTGGGAGTGAACGGGAAGGGGTTTTGAACCATTGGGATTGTGGACAGTGGGAGTGAGCGGGAAGGGGTTTTGAACCATTGGGATTGTGTACAGTGGGAGTGAGCGGGAAGGGGTTTTGAACCATTGGGATTGTGGACAGTGGGAGTTAACGGGAAGAGGTTTTGAACCATTGGGATTGTGGACAGTGGGAGTGAACGGGAAGGGGTTTTGAACCATTGGATTGTGTACAGTGGGAGTGAGCGGGAAGGGGTTTTGAACCATTGGGATTGTGGACAGTGGGAGTGAGCGGGAAGGGGTTTTGAACCATTGGGATTGTGGACAGTGGGAGTGAGCGGGAAGGGGTTTTGAACCATTGGGATTGTGGACAGTGGGAGTGAACGGGAAGGGGTTTTGAACCATTGGGATTGTGGACAGTGGGAGTGAACGGGAATTGGTTTTGGACCAATCGGATTGTGGACAGTGGGAGTGAACGGGAAGGGGTTTTGAACCATTGGGGTTGTGGACAGTGGGAGTGAGCGGGAAGGAGTTTTGAACCATTGGGATTGTGGACAGTGGGAGTGAACGGGAAGGGGTTTTGGACCATTGGGATTGTGGACAGTGGGAGTGAACGGGAAGGAGTTTTGAACCATTGGGATTGTGGACAGTGGGAGTGAACGGGAAGGGGTTTTGGACCATTGGGATTGTGGACAGTGGGAGTGAGCGGGAAGGGGCTTTGAACCATTGGGATTGTGGACAGTGGGAGTTAACGGGAAGAGGTTTTGAACCATTGGGATTGTGGACAGTGGGAGTGAACGGGAAGGGGTTTTGAACCATTGGATTGTGTACAGTGGGAGTGAACGGGAAGAGGTTTGGTTCCATTGGGATTGTGGACAGTCGGAGTGAACGGGAAGGGGTTTGGGTCCATTGGGATTGTGGACGGTGGGAGTGAATGGGAAGGGGTTTGGGTCTATTGGGATTGTGTGTGGTGGGAGTGAACAGGAAGGGGTTTGGGTCCACTGGGATTGTGGGCTGTGGGAGTGAATGGGAAGGGGTTCAGGTCCATTGGGATTGTGTACAGTGGGAGTGAACGGGAAGGGTTTTGGGGCAATTTGGATTGTGGACAGTGGGAGTGAATGGAAAGGGGTTCAGGTTCATTGGGATTGTGTATGCTGGGACTCAACGGGAAGGGGTTTGGGTCCATTGGGATTGTGTACAGTGGGAATGTACGGGAAGGGGTTTGGGTCCATTGGGATTGTAGACAGTGGGAGTGAACGGGAAGGGGTTTGGGTCCATTGGGATGGTGGACAGTGCGAGGGAACGGGAAGGGGCTTTGGACCATTGGGATTGTGGACAGTGGCAGTTAACGGGAAGGGGTTTGGGTCCATTGGCATTGTGGACAGTGGGAGTGAATGGGAAGGGGATGGGATCCTTTGGGATCATGTACAGTGGGAATGAATGGGAAGGGGTTTGGGTCCATTGGGATTGTGTACAGTGGGAGTGAATGGAAATGGGTTCAGGTTCATTGGGATTGTGTATGCTGGGACTGAACGGGAAGGGGTTTGGGTCCATTGGGATTGTGTACAGTGGGAATGTACGGGAAGGGGTTTGGGTCCATTGGGATTGTAGACAGTGGGAGTGAACGGGAAGAGGTTTGGGTCCATTGGATTGTGTACAGTGGGAGTGAATGGGAAGGGGTTTTGGACCATTGAGATTGAGGACAGTAGGAGTGAATGGGAAGGGGTTTGGATCCTTTGGGATCGTGTCCAGTGGGAATGAATGGGAAGGGCTTTTGGACCATTGGGATTGTGGACAGTGGGAATGAACGGGAAGGGTTTTGGGTCCATTGGTATTCTGGACAGTGGAAGTGAATGGGAAGGGGTTTGGGTCCATTGGGATTGTGGACATTGGGAGTCAACGGGAAGGGATTTTGTACCATTGGGATTGTGGACAGTGGGAGTGAACGGGAAGGGGTTTTGTACCATTGGGATTGTGGACAGTGGGAGTGAACGGGAAGGGGTTTTGTACCATTGGGATTGTGGACATTGGGAGTCAACGGGAAGGGATTTTGTACCATTGGGATTGTGGACAGTGGGAGTGAGCGGGAAGGGGTTTTGAACCATTGGGATTGTGGACAGTGGGAGTGAACGGGAAGGGATCTGGGTCCATTGGGATTGTGTACGGTGGGAGTGAACGGGAAGGGGTTTTGTACCATTGGGATTGTGGACAGTGGGAGTGAACAGGAAACGGTTTTGGACCAATCGGATCGTGGACAGTTGGAGTGAACGGGAAGGGGCTTTGGACCATTGGGATCCTGGACAGTGGGAATGAACGGGAAGGTGCTTTGGATCATTGGGATCCTGGACAGTGGGAATGAACGGGAAGGGGTTTTGGACCATTGGGATTGTGGACAGTGGGAGTGAACGGAAGGGGTTTGGGTCCATTGGGATTGTGGATAGTGGGAGTGAACGGAAGGGGTTTGGGTCCATTGGGATTGTGGACAGTGGGAGTGAACGGGAAAGGGTTTTGGACCATTGGGATCCTGGAAAGTGGGAATGAACGGGAAGGGGTTTTGAACGATTGGGATTGTGGACAGTGGGAGTGAACGGGATGGAGTTCGGTTCCATTGGGATTGTGTATGGTGGGAGTGAACGAGAAGGGGTTTGGGGCCAGTGGGATTGTGGACAGTGGGAGTGAACGGGAAGGGGTTTGGGTCCATTGGGATTGTGGATGGTGGGAGTGAACGGGAAGGGGTTTTGAACCATTGGGATTGTGGACAGTGGGAGTGAGCGGGAAGGGGTTTTGAACCATTGATATTGTGGACAGTGGGAGTGAACGGGAAGGGGCTTTGGACCATTGGGATCCTGGACAGTGGGAATGAACGGGAAGGTGCTTTGGATCATTGGGATCCTGGACAGTGGGAATGAACGGGAAGGGGATTTGGACCATTGGGATTTTGGAAAGTGGGAGTGAACGGGAAGGGGCTATGGACCATTGGGATTGTGGACAGTGGGAGTGAACGGGAAGGGGTTTTGGACCATCGGGATTGTGGACAGTGGGAGTGAACGGGAAGGGGTTTTGGACCATTGGGATTGTGGACAGTGGGAGTGAACGGGAAGGGGTTTTGAACCATTGGATTGTGGACAGTGGGAGTGAACGGAATGGGGTTTTGAACCATTGGGATTGTGGACAGTGGGAGTGAACGGGAAGGGGTTTTGAACCATTGGATTGTGTACAGTGGGAGTGAACGGGAATTGGTTTTGGACCAATCGGATTGTGGACAGTGGGAGAGAACGGGAAGGGGTTTTGAACCATTGGGATTGTGGACAGTGGGAATGAACGGGAAGAGGTTTTGAACCATTGGGATTGTGGACAGTGGGAGTGAACGGGAAGGGGTTTTGAACGATTGGGATTATGGACAGTGGGAGTGAGCGGGAAGGGGTTTTGAATCATTGGGATTGTGTGCAGTGGGAGTTAACGGGAAGAGGTTTTGAACCATTGGGATTGTGGACAGTGGGAGTGAACGGGAAGGGGTTTTGGACCATTGGGATTGTGGACAGTGGGAATGAACGGGAAGGGGTTTTGGACCATTGGGATTGTGGACAGTGGGAGTGAACGGGAAGGGGTTTTGAACCATTGGGATTGTGGACATTGGGAGTGAACGGGAAGGGGTTTTGAACCATTGGGATTGTGGACAGTGGGAGTGAGTGGGAAGGGGTTTTGATACCATTGGGATTGTGTACAGTGGGAGTGAGCGGGAAGGGGTTTTGAACCATTGGGATTGTGGACAGTGGGAGTTAACGGGAAGAGGTTTTGAACCATTGGGATTGTGGACAGTGGGAGAGAACGGGAAGGGGTTTTGGACCATTGGGATTGTGGACAGTGGGAGTGAACGGGAAGGGGTTTTGGACCATTGGGATTGTGGACAGTGGGAGTGAACAGGAAGGGGTTTTGAACCATTGGGATTGTGGACATTGGGAGTGAACGGGAAGGGGTTTTGAACCATTGGGATTGTGGACAGTGGGAGTGAGCGGGAAGGGGTTTTGAACCATTGGGATTGTGTACAGTGGGAGTGAGCGGGAAGGGGTTTTGAACCATTGGGATTGTGGACAGTGGGAGTTAACGGGAAGAGGTTTTGAACCATTGGGATTGTGGACAGTGGGAGTGAACGGGAAGGGATTTTGAACCATTGGATTGTGTACAGTGGGAGTGAGCGGGAAGGGGTTTTGAACCATTGGGATTGTGGACAGTGGGAGTGAGCGGGAAGGGGTTTTGAACCATTGGGATAGTGGACAGTGGGAGTGAACGGGAAGGGGCTTTGGACCATTGGGATCCTGGACAGTGGGAATGAACGGGAAGGTGCTTTGGATCATTGGGATCCTGGACAGTGGGAATGAACGGGAAGGGGATTTGGACCATTGGGATTTTGGAAAGTGGGAGTGAACGGGAAGGGGCTATGGACCATTGGGATTGTGGACAGTGGGAGTGAACGGGAAGGGGTTTTGGACCATCGGGATTGTGGACAGTGGGAGTGAACGGGAAGGGGTTTTGGACCATTGGGATTGTGGACAGTGGGAGTGAACGGGAAGGGGTTTTGAACCATTGGATTGTGGACAGTGGGAGTGAACGGAATGGGGTTTTGAACCATTGGGATTGTGGACAGTGGGAGTGAACGGGAAGGGGTTTTGAACCATTGGATTGTGTACAGTGGGAGTGAACGGGAATTGGTTTTGGACCAATCGGATTGTGGACAGTGGGAGAGAACGGGAAGGGGTTTTGAACCATTGGGATTGTGGACAGTGGGAATGAACGGGAAGAGGTTTTGAACCATTGGGATTGTGGACAGTGGGAGTGAACGGGAAGGGGTTTTGAACGATTGGGATTATGGACAGTGGGAGTGAGCGGGAAGGGGTTTTGAATCATTGGGATTGTGTGCAGTGGGAGTTAACGGGAAGAGGTTTTGAACCATTGGGATTGTGGACAGTGGGAGTGAACGGGAAGGGGTTTTGGACCATTGGGATTGTGGACAGTGGGAATGAACGGGAAGGGGTTTTGGACCATTGGGATTGTGGACAGTGGGAGTGAACGGGAAGGGGTTTTGAACCATTGGGATTGTGGACATTGGGAGTGAACGGGAAGGGGTTTTGAACCATTGGGATTGTGGACAGTGGGAGTGAGTGGGAAGGGGTTTTGATACCATTGGGATTGTGTACAGTGGGAGTGAGCGGGAAGGGGTTTTGAACCATTGGGATTGTGGACAGTGGGAGTTAACGGGAAGAGGTATTGAACCATTGGGATTGTGGACAGTGGGAGAGAACGGGAAGGGGTTTTGGACCATTGGGATTGTGGACAGTGGGAGTGAACGGGAAGGGGTTTTGGACCTTTGGGATTGTGGACAGTGGGAGTGAACAGGAAGGGGTTTTGAACCATTGGGATTGTGGACATTGGGAGTGAACGGGAAGGGGTTTTGAACCATTGGGATTGTGGACAGTGGGAGTGAGCGGGAAGGGGTTTTGAACCATTGGGATTGTGTACAGTGGGAGTGAGCGGGAAGGGGTTTTGAACCATTGGGATTGTGGACAGTGGGAGTTAACGGGAAGAGGTTTTGAACCATTGGGATTGTGGACAGTGGGAGTGAACGGGAAGGGATTTTGAACCATTGGATTGTGTACAGTGGGAGTGAGCGGGAAGGGGTTTTGAACCATTGGGATTGTGGACAGTGGGAGTGAGCGGGAAGGGGTTTTGAACCATTGGGATAGTGGACAGTGGGAGTGAACGGGAAGGGATTTTGAACCATTGGGATTGTGGACAGTGGGAGTGAACGGGAAGGGGTTTTGGACCATTGGGATTGTGGACAGTGGGAGTGATCGGGAAGGGGTTTTGGACCATTGGGATTGTGGACAGTGGGAGTGAGCGGGAAGGGGTTTTGAACCATTGGGATTGTGGACAGTGGGAGTGAACGGGAAGGGGTTTTGAACCATTGGGATTGTGGACAGTGGGAGTGAACGGGAATTGGTTTTGGACCAATCGGATTGTGGACAGTGGGAGTGAACGGGAAGGGGTTTTGAACCATTGGGATTGTGGACAGTGGGAATGAACGGGAAGGAGTTTTGAACCATTGGGATTGTGGACAGTGGGAGTGAACGGGAAGGGGTTTTGGACCATTGGGATTGTGGACAGTGGGAGTGAGCGGGAAGGGGTTTTGAACCATTGGGATTGTGGACAGTGGGAGTTAACGGGAAGAGGTTTTGAACCATTGGGATTGTGGACAGTGGGAGTGAACGGGAAGGGGTTTTGAACCATTGGATTGTGTACAGTGGGAGTGAGCGGGAAGGGGTTTTGAACCATTGGGATTGTGGACAGTGGGAGTGAGCGGGAAGGGGCTTTGAACCATTGGGATTGTGGACAGTGGGAGTGAGCGGGAAGGGGTTTTGAACCATTGGGATTGTGGACAGTGGGAGTGAACGGGAAGGGGTTTTGAACCATTGGGATTGTGGACAGTGGGAGTGAACGGGAATTGGTTTTGGACCAATCGGATTGTGGACAGTGGGAGTGAACGGGAAGGGGTTTTGAACCATTGGGATTGTGGACAGTGGGAGTGAACGGGAAGGAGTTTTGATCCATTGGGATTGTGGACAGTGGGAGTGAACGGGAAGGGGTTTTGTACCATTGGGATTGTGGACAGTGGGAGTGAGCGGGAAGGGGTTTTGAACCATTGGGATTGTGGACAGTGGGAGTGAACGGGAAGGGGTTTGGGTCCATTGGGATTGTGGACAGTGGGAGTGAACGGGAAGGGGTTTTGAACCATTGGGATTGTGGACAGTGGGAGTGAACGGGAAGGGGTTTTGGACCAATCGGATTGTGGACAGTGGGAGTGAACGGGAAGGGGTTTTGAACCATTGGGATTGTGGACAGTGGGAGAGAAAAGGAAGGGGTTTTGAACCATTGGATTGTGTACAGTGGGAGTGAACGGGAATTGGTTTTGGACCAATCGGATTGTGGACAGTGGGAGAGAACGGGAAGGGGTTTTGAACCATTGGGATTGTGGACAGTGGGAGTGAGCGGGAAGGGGTTTTGAACCATTGGGATTGTGGACAGTGGGAGTTAACGGGAAGAGGTTTTGAACCATTGGGATTGTGGACAGTGGGAGTGAACGGGAAGGAGTTTTGAACCATTGGGATTGTGGACAGTGGGAGTGAACGGGAAGCGGTTTTGGACCATTGCGATTGTGGACAGTGGGAGTGAGCGGGAAGGGGTTTTGAACCATTGGGATTGTGGACAGTGGGAGTTAACGGGAAGAGGTTTTGAACCATTGGGATTGTGGACAGTGGGAGTGAACGGGAAGGGGTTTTGAACCATTGGATTGTGTACAGTGGGAGTGAACGGGAAGGGGTTTGGGTCCATTGGGATTGTGGACAGTCGGAGTGAACGGGAAGGGGTTTGGGTCCATTGGGATTGTGGACGGTGGGAGTGAATGGGAAGGGGTTTGGGTCCATTGGGATTGTGTATGGTGGGAGTGAACAGGAAGGTGTTTGGGTCCACTGGGATTGTGGGCTGTGGGAGTGAATGGGAAGGGGTTCAGGTACATTGGGATTGTGTACAGTGGGAGTGAACGGGAAGGGGTTTGGGGCAATTTGGATTGTGGACAGTGGGAGTGAATGGAAAGGGGTTCAGTTTCATTGGGATTGTGTATGCTGGGACTCAACGGGAAGGGGTTTGGGTCCATTGGGATTGTGTACAGTGGGAATGTACGGGAAGGGGTTTTGTACCATTGGGATCGTGGACAGTGGGAGTGAACGGGAAGGGGTTTTGTACCATTGGGCTTGTGGACAGTGGGAGTGAACGGGAAGGGGTTTTGGACCATTGGGATTGTGGACAGTGGGAGTGAACGGGAAGGGGTTTTGGACCATTGGGATTGTGGACAGTGGGAGTGAACGGAAGGGGTTCGGGTCCATTGGGATTGTGGATAGTGGGAGTGAACGGAAGGGGTTTGGGTCCATTGGGATTGTGGACAGTGGGAGTGAACGGGAAAGGGTTTTGGTCCATTGGGATCCTGGAAAGTGGGAATGAACAGGAAGGGATTTTGAACGATTGGGATTGTGGACAGTGGGAGTGAACGGGATGGAGTTCGGGTCCATTGGGATTGTGTATGGTGGGAGTGAACGGGAAGGGGTTTGGGGCCAGTGGGATTGTGGACAGTGGGAGTGAACGGGAAGGGGTTTGGGTCCATTGGGATTGTGGATGGTGGGAGTGAACGGGAAGGGGTTTTGAACCATTGGGATTGTGGACAGTGGGAGTGAGCGGGAAGGGGTTTTGAACCATTGATATTGTGGACAGTGGGAGTGAACGGGAAGGGGCTTTGGACCATTGGGATCCTGGACAGTGGGAATGAACGGGAAGGTGCTTTGGACCATTGGGATCCTGGACAGTGGGAATGAACGGGAAGGGGATTTGGACCATTGGGATTTTGGAAAGTGGGAGTGAACGGGAAGGGGCTATGGACCATTGGGATTGTGGACAGTGGGAGTGAACGGGAAGGGGTTTTGGACCATCGGGATTGTGGACAGTGGGAGAGAACGGGAAGGGTTTTGAACCATTGGATTGTGTACAGTGGGAGTGAACGGGAATTGGTTTTGGACCAATCGGATTGTGGACAGTGGGAGAGAACGGGAAGGGGTTTTGAACCATTGGGATTGTGGACAGTGGGAATGAACGGGAAGAGGTTTTGAACCATTGGGATTGTGGACAGTGGGAGTGAACGGGAAGGGGTTTTGAACCATTGGGATTATGGACAGTGGGAGTGAGCGGGAAGGGGATTTTAATCATTGGGATTGTGTGCAGTGGGAGTTAACGGGAAGAGGTTTTGAACCATTGGGATTGTGGACAGTGGGAGTGAACGGGAAGGTGTTTTGGACCATTGGGATTGTGGACAGTGGGAATGAACGAGAAGGGGTTTTGGACCATTGGGATTGTGGACAGTGGGAGTGAACGGGAAGTGGTTTTGAACCATTGGGATTGTGGACATTGGGAGTGAACGGGAAGGGGCTTTGAACCATTGGGATTGTGGACAGTGGGAGTGAGCGGGAAGGGGTTTTGAACCATTGGGATTGTGTACAGTGGGAGTGAGCGGGAAGGGGTTTTGAACCATTGGGATTGTGGACAGTGGGAGTTAACGGGAAGAGGTTTTGAACCATTGGGATTGTGGACAGTGGGAGAGAACGGGAAGGGGTTTTGGACCATTGGGATTGTGGACAGTGGGAGTGAACGGGAAGGGGTTTTGGACCATTGGGATTGTGGACAGTGGGAGTGAACGGGAAGGGGTTTTGAACCATTGGGATTGAGGACATTGGGAGTGAACGGGAAGGGGTTTTGAACCATTGGGATTGTGGACAGTGGGAGTGAGCGGGAAGGGGTTTTGAACCATTGGGATTGTGTACAGTGGGAGTGAGCGGGAAGGGGTTTTGGACCATTGGGATTGTGGACAGTGGGAGTTAACGGGAAGAGGTTTTGAACCATTGGGATTGTGGACAGTGGGAGTGAACGGGAAGGGGTTTTGAACCATTGGATTGTGTACAGTGGGAGTGAGCGGGAAGGGGTTTTGAACCATTGGGATTGTGGACAGTGGGAGTGAACGGGAAGGGGTTTTGAACCATTGGGATTGTGGACAGTGGGAGTGAACGGGAATTGGTTTTGGACCAATCGGATTGTGGACAGTGGGAGTGAACGGGAAGGGGTTTTGATCCATTGGGATTGTGGACAGTGGGAGTGAACGGGAAGGAGTTTTGAACCATTGGGATTGTGGACAGTGGGAGTGAACGGGAAGGGGTTTTGGACCATTGGGATTGTGGACAGTGGGGGTGAGCGGGAAGGGGTTTTGAACCATTGGGATTGTGGACAGTGGGAGTTAACGGGAAGAGGTTTTGAACCATTGGGATTGTGGACAGTGGGAGTGAACGGGAAGGGGTTTTGAACCATTGGATTGTGTACAGTGGGAGTGAGCGGGAAGGGGTTTTGAACCATTGGGATTGTGGACAGTGGGAGTGAGCGGGAAGGGGTTTTGAACCATTGGGATTGTGTACAGTGGGAGTGAACGGGAATTGGTTTTGGACCAATTGGATTGTGGACAGTGGGAGAGAACGGGAAGGGGTTTTGAACCATTGGGATTGTGGACAGTGGGAATGAACGGGAAGGGGTTTTGAACCATTGGGATTATGGACAGTGGGAGTGAGCGGGAAGGGGTTTTGAATCATTGGGATTGTGTGCAGTGGGAGTTAACGGGAAGAGGTTTTGAACCATTGGGATTGTGGACAGTGGGAGTGAACGGGAAGGTGTTTTGGACCATTGGGATTGTGGACAGTGGGAATGAACGGGAAGGGGTTTTGGACCATTGGGATTGTGGACAGTGGGAGTGAACGGGAAGGGGTTTTGAACCATTGGGATTGTGGACATTGGGAGTGAACGGGAAGGGGTTTTGAACCATTGGGATTGTGGACAGTGGGAGTGAGCGGGAAGGGGTTTTGAACCATTGGGATTGTGTACAGTGGGAGTGAGCGGGAAGGGGTTTTGAACCATTGGGATTGTGGACAGTGGGAGTTAACGGGAAGAGGTTTTGAACCATTGGGATTGTGGACAGTGGGAGAGAACGGGAAGGGGTTTTGGACCATTGGGATTGTGGAAAGTGGGAGTGAACGGGAATGGGTTTTGGACCATTGGGATTGTGGACAGTGGGAGTGAACGGGAAGGGGTTTTGAACCATTGGGATTGTGGACATTGGGAGTGAACGGGAAGGGGTTTTGAACCATTGGGATTGTGGACAGTGGGAGTGAGCGGGAAGGGGTTTTGAACCATTGGGATTGTGTACAGTGGGAGTGAGCGGGAAGGGGTTTTGGACCATTGGGATTGTGGACATTGGGAGTTAACGGGAAGAGGTTTTGAACCATTGGGATTGTGGACAGTGGGAGTGAACGGGAAGGGGTTTTGAACCATTGGATTGTGTACAGTGGGAGTGAGCGGGAAGGGGTTTTAAACCATTGGGATTGTGGACAGTGGGAGTGAGTGGGAAGGGGTTTTGAACCATTGGGATTGTGGACAGTGGGAGTGAGGGGGAAGGGGTTTTGAACCATTGGGATTGTGGACAGTGGGAGTGAACGGGAAGGGGTTTTGAACCATTGGGATTGTGGACAGTGGGAGTGAACAGGAATTGGTTTTGGACCAATCGGATTGTGGACAGTGGGAGTGAACGGGAAGGGGTTTTGATCCATTGGGATTGTGGACAGTGGGAGTGAACGGGAAGGAGTTTTGAACCATTGGGATTGTGGACAGTGGGAGTGAACGGGAAGGGGTTTTGGACCATTGGGATTGTGGACAGTGGGAGTGAGCGGGAAGGGGTTTTGAACCATTGGGATTGTGGACAGTGGGAGTTAACGGGAAGAGGTTTTGAACCATTGGGATTGTGGACAGTGGGAGTGAACGGGAAGGGGTTTTGAACCATTGGATTGTGTACAGTGGGAGTGAGCGGGAAGGGGTTTTGAACCATTGGGATTGTGGACAGTGGGAGTGAGCGGGAAGGGGTTTTGAACCATTGGGATTGTGGACAGTGGGAGTGAACGGGAAGGGGTTTGGGTCCATTGGGATTGTGGACAGTGGGAGTGAACGGGAAGGGGTTTTGAACCATTGGGATTGTGGACAGTGGGAGTGAACGGGAAGGGGTTTTGGATCAATCGGATTGTGGACAGTGGGAGTGAACGGGAAGGGGTTTTGAACCATTGGGATTGTGGACAGTGGGAGAGAACGGGAAGGGGTTTTGAACCATTGGATTGTGTACAGTGGGAGTGAACGGGAATTGGTTTTGGACCAATCGGATTGTGGACAGTGGGAGAGAACGGGAAGGGGTTTTGAACCATTGGGATTGTGGACAGTGGGAGTGAGAGGGAAGGGGTTTTGAACCATTGGGATTGTGGACAGTGGGAGTTAACGGGAAGAGGTTTTGAACCATTGGGATTGTGGACAGTGGGAGTGAACGGGAAGGGGTTTTGAACCATTGGGATTGTGGACAGTGGGAGTGAACGGGAAGGGGTTTTGAACCATTGGGATTATGTACAGTGGGAGTGAGCGGGAAGGGGTTTTGAACCATTGGGATTGTGTGCAGTGGGAGTTAACGGGAAGAGGTTTTGAACCATTGGGATTGTGGACAGTGGGAGTGAACGGGAAGGGGTGTTGGACCATTGGGATTGTGGACAGTGGGAGTGAATGGGAAGGGGTTTTGAACCATTGGGATTGTGGACATTGGGAGTGAACGGGAAGGGGTTTTGAACCATTGGGATTGTGGACAGTGGGAGTGAGCGGGAAGGGGTTTTGAACCATTGGGATTGTGTACAGTGGGAGTGAGCGGGAAGGGGTTTTGAACCATTGGGATTGTGTACAGTGGGAGTGAGCGGGAAGGGGTTTTGAACCATTGGGATTGTGGACAGTGGGAGTGAACGTGAAGTGGTTTTGGACCAATCGGATTGTGGACAGTGGGAATGAATGGGAAGGGGATTTGAACCATTGGGATTGTGTACAGTGGGAGAGAACGGGAAGGGGTTTTGAACCATTGGATTGTGTACAGTGGGAGTGAACGGGAATTGGTTTTGGACCAATCGGATTGTGGACAGTGGGAGAGAACGGGAAGGGGATTTGAACCATTGGGATTGTGGACAGTGGGAGTTAACGGGAAGAGGTTTTGAACCATTGGGATTGTGGACAGTGGGAGTGAACGGGAAGGGGTTACTAACCATTGGGATTGTGTGCACTGGGAGTTAACGGGAAGAGGTTTTGGACCAATTGGATTGTGGGCAGTGGGAGTGAACGGGAAGGGGTGTTGGACCATTGGGATTGTGGACAGTGGGAGTGAACGGGAAGGGGTTTTGGACCATTGGATTGTGGACATTGGGAGTGAACGGGAAGTGGTTTTGAACCATTGGGATTGTGTACAGTGGGAGTGAACGGGAAGGGGTTTTGGGTCCATTGGGATTGTGGACATTGGGAGTGAACGGGAAGTGGTTTTGAACCATTGGGATTGTGTACAGTGGGAGTGAACGGGAAGGGGTTTTGGGTCCATTGGGATTGTGAACAATGGGAGTGAACGGGAATAGGTTTGGGTCCATTGGGATTGTGGACAGTGGGAGTGAACGGGAAGGGGTTTTGAACCATTGGGATTGTGGACAGTGGGAGTGAACGGGAAGGGGTTTTGGACCATTGGGATTGTGGACAGTGGGAGTGAACGGGAAGGGATTTTGAACCATTGGGATTGTGGACAGTGGGAGTGAACGGGAAGTGGTTTTGAACCATTGGATTGTGAACAATGGGAGTGAACGGGAAGGGATTTTGAACCATTGGGATTGTGGACAGTGGGAGTGAACGGGAAGTGGTTTTGAACCATTGGATTGTGAACAATGGGAGTGAACGGGAATAGGTTTGGGTCCATTGGGATTGTGTACAGTGGGAGTGAACGGGAAGGGGTTTTGGGTCCATTGGGATTGTGAACAATGGGAGTGAACGGGAATAGGTTTGGGTCCATTGGGATTGTGAACAATGGGAGTGAACGGGAATAGGTTTGGGTCCATTGGGATTGTGGACAGTGGGAGTGAACGGGAAGGGGTTTTGAACCATTGGGATTGTGGACAGTGGGAGTGAACGGGAAGGGGTTTTGGACCATTGGGATTGTGGACAGTGGGAGTGAACGGGAAGGGATTTTGGACCAATCGGATTGTGGACATTGGGAGTGAACGGGAAGGGGTTTTGGACCATTGGGATTGTGGACAGTGGGAGTGAACGGAAGGGGTTTGGGTCCATTGGGATTGTGGACAGTGGGAGTGAACGGGAAGGGGTTTTGAACCATTGGATTGTGGACAGTGGGAGTGAGCGGGAAGGGGTTTTGGACCATTGGGATTGTGGACAGTGGGAGTGAACGGGAAGGGGTTTTGGACCAATCGGATTGTGGACATTGGGAGTGAACGGGAAGGGGTTTTGGACCATTGGGATTGTTGACAGTGGGAGTGAACGGAAAGGGGTTTTGAACCATTGGATTGTGGACAGTGGGAGTGAGCGGGAAGGGGTTTTGAACCATTGGGATTGTGGACAGTGGGAGTGAACGGAAAGGGTTTTGAACCATTGGGGTTGTGGACAGTGGGAGTGAAAGGGAAGGGGTTTTGGACCAATCGGATTGTGGACAGTGGGAGTGAACGGGAAGGGGTTTTGAACCATTGGATTGTGTACAGTGGGAGTGAACGGGAAGGAGTTTTGAACCATTGGGATTGTGGACAGTGGGAGTGAGCGGGAAGGGGTTTTGAACCATTGGGATTGTGGACAGTGGGAGTGAACGGAAAGGGGTTTTGAACCATTGGGGTTGTGGACAGTGGGAGTGAAAGGGAAGGGGTTTTGGACCAATCGGATTGTGGACAGTGGGAGTGAGCGGGAAGGGGTTTTGAATCATTGGGATTGTGGACAGTGGGAGTGAACGGAAAGGGGTTTTGAACCATTGGGATTGTGGACAGTGGGAGTGAACGGGAAGGGGTTTTGAACCATTGGGATTGTGGACAGTGGGAGTGAACGGGAAGGGGTTTTGAACCATTGGATTGTGGACAGTGGGAGTGAGCGGGAAGGGGTTTTGAACCATTGGGATTGTGTACAGTGGGAGAGAAAGGGAAGGGGTTTTGGACCAATCGGATTGTGGACAGTGGGAGTGAACGGAAAGGGGTTTTGGACCAATCGGATTGTGGACAGTGGGAGTGAACGGGAGGGGGATTTGAACCATTGGGATTGTGGACAGTGGGAGTGAAAGGGAAGGGGTTTTGAACCATTGGGATTGTGTCCAATGGGAGTGAGCGGGAAGGGGTTTTGAACCATTGGGATTGTGGACAGTGGGAGTGAAAGGGAAGGGGTTTTGAACCATTGGGATTGTGGACAGTGGGAGTGAGCGGGAAGGGGTTTTGAACCATTGGGATTGTGGACAGTGGGAGTGAGCGGGAAGGGGTTTTGAACCATTGGGATTGTGGACAGTGGAAGTGAACGGGAAGGGGTTTTGGACCAATCGGATTGTGGACAGTCGGAGTGAACAGGAAGGGATTTGGGTTCATTTGGCTTGTGGACAGTGGGAGTGAACGGGAAGGGGTTTTGAACCATTGGGATTGTGGACAGTGGGTATGAACGGGAAGGGGCTTTGAACCATTGGGAATGTGGACAGTGGGAGTGAACGGGAAGGGGTTTTAAACCATTGGGATTGTGGACAGTGGGAGTGACCGGAAGGGGTTTTGAACCATTGGGATTGTGGACAGTGGGAATGACCGGGAAGGGGTTTTGAACCATTGGGATTGTGGACAGTGGGAATGAACGGGAAGGGGTTTTGAACCATTGGGATTGTGGTCAGTGGGAGTGAGCGGGAAGGGGTTTTGAACCATTGGGATTGTGGACAGTGGGAGTGAGCGGGAAGGGGTTTTGAACCATTGGGATTGTGGACAGTGGGAGTGAACAGGAAGGGATTTGGGTTCATTGGGCTTGTGGACAGTGGGAGTGAACGGGAAGGGGTTTGGGTCCATTGGGATTGTGGACAGTGGGAGTGAACGGGAAGGGGTTTTGGATCATTGGGATCCTGGACAGTGGGAGTGAATGGGAAGGGGTTTGGGTTCATTGGGCTTGTGGACAGTGGGAGTGAACGGGAAGGGGATTTGGACCATTGGGATTGTGGACAGTGGGAGTGAGCGGGAAGGGGTTTTGAACCATTGGGATTGTGGACAGTGGGAGTGAACGGGAAGGGGTTTGGGTCCATTGGGATTGTGGACTGTGGGAGTGAACGGGAAGGGGTTTGGGTCCATTGGGATTGTGGACAAAAGGAGTAAACGGGAAGGGGTTTTGAACCATTGGGATTGTGGACAGTGGGAGTGAACGGGAAGGGGTTTTGAACCATTGGATATTGGACAGAGGGAGTGAACGGGAAGGGGTTTTGAACCATTGGATTGTGGACAGTGGGAGTGAACGGGAAGGGGTTTTGAACCATTGGGATTGTGGACAGTGGGAGTGAACGGGAAGGGGTTTTGAACCATTGGGATTGTGGACAGTGGGAATGAACGGGAAGGAGTTTTGAACCATTGGGATTGTGGACAGTGGGAGTGAACGGGAAGGGGTTTTGAACCATTGAGATTGTGGACAGTGGGAGTGAATGGGAAGGGGTTGTGGACCATTGTGATTGTGGACAGTGGGAATAAACGGGAAGGGGTTTTGAACCATTGGGATTGTGGACAGTGGGAATGAACGGGAAGGGGTTTTGAACCATTGGGATTGTGGACAGTGGGAGTGAACGGGAAGGGGTTTTGAACCATTGGGATTGTGGACAGTGGGAGTGAACGGGAAGGGGTTTTGAACCATTGGGATTGTGGACAGTGTGAGTGTCCGGGAAGGGGTTTTGGACCAATCGGATTGTGGACATTGGGAGTGAACGGGAAGGGGTTTTGAACCATTGGATTGTGGACAGTGGGAGTGAACGGAAAGGGGTTTTGAACCTTCGGGATTGTGGACAGTGGGAGTGAACGGGAAGGGGTTTGGGTCCATTGGGATTGTTGACAGTGGGAGTGAACGGAAAGGGGTTTTGGACCAATCGGATTGTGGACATTGGGAGTGAACGGGAAGGGGTTTGGGTCCATTGGGATTGTTGACAGTTGGAGTGAACGGAAAGGGGTTTTGAACCATTGGGATTGTGGACAGTGGGAGTGAGCGGGAAGGGGTTTTGAACCATTGGGATTGTGGACAGTGGGAGTGAACGGGAATAGGTTTGGGTCCATTGGGATTGTGTACAGTGGGAGTGAACGGGAATTGGTTTTGGACCATTGGGATTGTGGACAGTGGGAGTGAACGGGAAGGGGTTTGGGTCCATTGGGATTGTGGACAGTGGGAGTGAACGGGAATTGGTTTTGGACCATTGGGATTGTGGACAGTGGGAGTGAACGGGAAGGGGTTTGGGTCCATTGGGATTGTGGACAGTGGGAGTGAACTGGAAGGGGTTTTGCACCAATGGGATTGTGGACAGTGGGAATGAACGGGAAGGTGTTTTGAACCATTGGGATTGTGGACAGCGGGAGTGAACGGGAAGGGGTTTTGAACCATTGGGATTGTGGACAGTGGGAGTGAACGGGAAGGGGTTTTGGACCATTGGGATTGTGGACAGTGGGAATGAACGGGAAGGGGTTTTGAACCATTGGGATTGTGGACAGTGGCAGTGAGCGGGAAGGGGTTTTGAACCATTGGGATTGTGGACAGTGGGAGTGAACGGGAAGGGGTTTGGGTCCATTGGCATTGTGTATGGTGGGAGTGAACGGGAAGGGGTTTTGAACCATTGGGATTGTTGACAGTGGGAGTGAACGGGAAGGGGTTTTGGACCATTGGGATTGTGGACAGTGGGAGTGAACGGGAAGGGGTTTTGGACCATTGGGATTGTGGACAGTGGGAGTGAACGGAAAGGGGTTTTGGACCAATCGGATTGTGGACAGTGGGAGTGAACGGGAAGGGGTTAGAACCATTGGATTGTGGACAGTGGGAGTGAAAGGAAAGGGGTTTTGGACCAATCGGATTGTGGACATTGGGAGTGAACGGAAAGGGGTTTTGGACCAATCGGATTGTGGACATTGGGAGTGAACGGGAAGGGGTTTTGAACCATTGGGATTGTGGTCAGTGGGAATGAACGGGAAGGGGATTTGAACCATTGGGATTGTGGACAGTGGGAATGAACGGAAAGGGGTTTTGAACCATTGGGATTGTGGACAGTGGGAATGAACTGGAAGGGGTTTTGAACCATTGGGATTGTGGACAGTGGGAATGAACGGGAAGGGGTTTTGAACCATTGGGATTGTGGACAGTGGGAGTGAACGGGAAGGGGTTTTGAACCATTGGGATTGTGGACAGTGGGAATGAACGGGAAGGGGTTTTGAACAATTGGGATTGTGGTCAGTGGGAGTGAACGGGAAGGGGTTTTGAACCATAGGGATTGTGGACAGTGGGAGTGAGCTGGAAGGGGTTTTGAACCATTGGGATTGTGGACAGTGGGAGTGAACGGGAAGGGGTTTTGAACCATTGGATTGTGGACAGTGGGAGTGAACGGGAAGGGGTTTTGAACCTTCGGGATTGTGGACAGTGGGAGTGAACGGGAAGGGGTTTGGGTCCATTGGGATTGTTGACAGTGGGAGTGAACGGAAAGGGGTTTTGGACCAATCGGATTGTGGACATTGGGAGTGAACGGGAAGGGGTTTGGGTCCATTGGGATTGTTGACAGTGGGAGTGAACGGAAAGGGGTTTTGAACCATTGGGATTGTGGACAGTGGGAGTGAGCGGGAAGGGGTTTTGAACCATTGGGATTGTGGACAGTGGGAGTGAACGGGAAGGAGTTTTGGGTCCATTGGGATTGTGAACAATTGGAGTAAACGGGAATAGGTTTGGGTCCATTGGGATTGTGTACAGTGGGAGTGAACGGGAAGGGGTTTGGGTCCATTGGGATTGTGGACGGTGGGAGTGAACAGGAAGGGGTTTTGGACCATTGGGATTGTGGACAGTGGGAGTGAACGGGAAGGGGTTTGGGTCCATTGGGATTGTGGACAGTGGGAGTGAACGGGAAGGGGTTTTGAACCAATGGGATTGTGGACAGTGGGAATGAACGGGAAGGGGTTTTGAACCATTGGGATTGTGGACAGCGGGAATGAACGGGAAGGGGTTTTGAACCATTGGTATTGTGGACAGTGGGAGTGAACGGGAAGGGGTTTTGAACCATTGGGATTGTGGACAGTGGGAGTGAACGGGAAGGGGGTTTGGACCATTGGGATTGTGGACAGTGGGAATGAACGGGAAGGGGTTTTGAACCATTGGGATTGTGGACAGTGGCAGTGAGCGGGAAGGGGTTTTGAACCATTGGGATTGTTACAGTGGGAGTGAACGGGAAGGGGTTTGGGTCCATTGGCATTGTGTATGGTGGGAGTGAACGGGAAGGGGTTTTGAACCATTGGGATTGTGGACAGTGGGAGTGAACGGGAAGGGGTTTTGGACCATTGGGATTGTGGACAGTGGGAGTGAACGGGAAGGGGTTTTGAACCATTGGGATTGTGGACAGTGGGAGTGAACGGGAAGGGGTTTTGAACCATTGGGATTGTGGACAGTGGGAATGAACGGGAAGGGGTTTTGAACCATTGGGATTGTGGACAGTGGGAGTGAGCGGGAAGGGGTTTTGAACCATTGGCATTGGGACAGTGGGAGTGAGCGGGAAGGGGTTTTGAACCATTGGGATTGTGGACAGTGGGAGTGAACGGGAAGGGTTTTGAACCATTGGATTGTGGACAGTGGGAGTGAGCGGGAAGGAGTTTTGAACCATTGGGATTGTGGACAGTGGGAGTGAACGGAAAGGGGTTTTGGACCATTGGGATTGTGGACAGTGGGAGTGAACGGAAAGGGGTTTTGGACCAATCGGATTGTGGACAGTGGGAGTGAACGGAAAGGGGTTTTGGACCAATCGGATTGTGGACATTGGGAGTGAACGGGAAGGGGTTTTGAACCATTGGGATTGTGGACAGTGGGAATGAACGGGAAGGGGTTTTGAACCATTGGGATTGTGGACAGTGGGAATGAACGGGAAGGGGTTTTGAACCATTGGGATTGTGGACAGTGGGAATGAACGGGAAGGGGTTTTGAACCATTGGGATTGTGGACAGTGGGAATGAACGGGAAGGGGTTTTGAACCATTGGGATTGTGGACAGTGGGAATGAACGGGAAGGGGTTTTGAACCATTGGGATTGTGGACAGTGGGAATGAACGGGAAGTGGTTTTGAACAATTGGGATTGTGGACAGTGGGAGTGAACGGGAAGGGGTTTTGAACCATTGGGATTGTGGACAGTGGGAGTGAACTGGAAGGAGTTTTGAACCATTGGGATTGTGGGCAGTGGGAATGAACGGGAAGGGGTTTTGAACCATTGGGATTGTGGACAGTGGGAGTGAACGGGAAGGGGTTTTGGACCATTGGGATTGTGGACAGTGGGAGTGAGCGGGAAGGGATTTTGAACCATTGGGATTGTGGACAGTGGGAGTGAACGGGAAGGGGTTTTGAACCATTGGATTGTGGACAGTGGGAGTGAACGGGAATAGGTTTGGGTCCATTGGGATTGTGTACAGTGGGAGTGAACGGGAATAGGTTTGGGTCCATTGGGATTGTGTACAGTTTGAGTGAACGGGAAGGTGTTTGGGTCCATTGGGATTGTGGACAGTGGGAGTGAACGGGAATAGGTTTGGGTCCATTGGGATTGTGTACAGTTTGAGTGAACGGGAAGGGGTTTTGGACCATTGGATTGTGGGCAGTGGGAGTGAACGGGAATAGATTTGGGTCCATTGGGATTGTGTACAGTTTGAGTGAACGGGAAGGGGTTTTGGACCATTGGATTGTGGACAGTGGGAGTGAACGGGAATAGGTTTGGGTCCATTGGGATTGTGCACAGTGGGAGTGAACGGGAATAGGTTTGGGTCCATTGGGATTGTGTACAGTGGGAGTGAACGGGAAGGGGTTTTGGGTCCATTGGGATTGTGAACAATGGGAGTGAACGGGAATAGGTTTGGGTCCATTGGGATTGTCGACAGTGGGAGTGAACGGGAAGGGGTTTTGAACCATTGGATTGTGGACAGTGGGAGTGAACGGGAAGGGGTTTTGGGCCATTGGGATTGTGGACAGTGGGAGTGAACGGGAAGGGGTTTTGAACCATTGGGATTGTGGACAGTGGGAGTGAGCGGGAAGGGGTTTTGAACCATTCGGATTGTGGACAGTGGGAGTGAACGGGAAGGGGTTTTGGACCAATCGGATTGTGGACAGTGGGAGTGAACGGGAAGGGGTTTTGGACCATTGGGATTGTGGACAGTGGGAATGAACGGGAAGGGGTTTTGAACCATTGGATTGTGGACAGTGGGAGTGAACGGGAAGGGGTTTTGGACCATTGGGTTTGTGGACAGTGGGAGTGAACGGGAAGGGGTTTTGGACCAATCGGATTGTGGACAGTGGGAGTGAGCAGGAAGGGGTTTTGAACCATTGGGATTGTGGACAGTGGGAATGAACGGGAAGGGGTTTTGAACCATTGGGATTGTGGACAGTGGGAGTGAAAGGGAAGGGGTTTTGAACCATTGGGATTGTGTACAATGGGAGTGAGCGGGAAGGGGTTTTGAACCATTGGGATTGTGGACAGTGGGAGTGAGCGGGAAGGGGTTTTGAACCATTGGGATTGTGGACAGTGGGAGTGAACGGAAAGGGGTTTTGAACCATTGGGATTGTGGACAGTGGGAGTGAGCGGGAAGGGGTTTTGAACCATTGGGATTGTGGACAGTGGGAGTGAGCGGGATGGGGTTTTGAACCATTGGGATTGTGGACAGTGGGAGTGAACGGGAAGGGGTTTTGAAACATTGGGATTGTGCACAATGGGAGAGAGCGGGAAGGGGTTTTGAACCATTGGGATTGTGGACAGTGGGAATGAACGGGAAGGGGTTTTGAACCATTGGCATTGTGGACAGTGGGAGTGAGCGGGAAGGGGTTTTGAAGCATTGGGATTGTGGACAGTGGGAGTGAGCGGGAAGGGGTTTTGGACCATTGGGATTGTGGACAGTGGGAGCGAACGGGAAGGGGTTTTGAACCATTGGGATTGTGGACAGTGGGAGTGAGCGGGAAGGGGTTTTGAACCATTGGGATTGTGTACAATGGGAGTGAATAGGAAGGGGTTTTGGACCATTGGGATTGTGGACAGTGGGAGTGAGCGGGAAGGGGTTTTGAACCATTGGGATTGTGGACAGTGGGAGTGAGCGGGAAGGGGTTTTGAACCATTGGGATCGTGGACAGTGGGAGTGAACGGGAAGGGGTTTTGAACCATTGGGATTGTGGACAGTGGGAGTGAACGGGAAGGGGTTTTGAACCATTGGGATTGTGGACAGTGGGAGTGAGCGGGAAGGGGTTTTGAACCATTGGGATTGTGGACAGTGGGAGTGAACGGGAAGGGGTTTGTGTCCATTGGGATTGTGGACAGTGGGAGTGAGCGGGAAGGGGTTCGGGTCCATCGGGATTGTGGACAGTGGGAGTGAACGGGAAGGGGTTTTGAACCATTGGGATTGTGGACTGTGGGAGTGAACGTGAAGGGGTTTGGGTCCATTGGGATTCTGGACAGTGGGAGTGAACGGGAAGGGGTTTGGGTCCATTGCGATTGTGGACAGTGGGAGTGAACGGGAAGGGGTTTGGGTCCATTAGGATTGCGGACAGTGGGAGTGAACGGGAAGGGTTTTTGGTCCATTGGGATTGTGGACAGTGGGAGTGAACGGGAAGGGGTTTTGAACCATTGGGATTGTGGACTGTGGGAGTGAACGTGAAGGGGTTTGGGTCCATTGGGATTCTGGACAGTGGGAGTGAACGGGAAGGGGTTTGGGTCCATTGCGATTGTGGACAGTGGGAGTGAACGGGAAGGGGTTTTGAACCATTGGGATTGTGGACAGTGGGAGTGAACGGGAAGGGGTTTTGGACCATTGGGATTGTGGACAGTGGGAGTGAACGGGAAGGGGTTTTGAACCATTGGGATCGTGGACAGTGGGAGTGAACGGGAAGGGGTTTTGAACCATTGGGATTGTGGACAGTGGGAGTGAGCGGGAAGGGGTTTTGAACCATTGGGATCGTGGACAGTGGGAGTGAACGGGAAGGGGTTTTGAACCATTGGGATTGTCTACAGTGGGAGTGAGCGGGAAGGGGTTTTGAACCATTGGGATTGTGGACAGTGGGAGTGAACGGGAAGGGGTTTGTGTCCATTGGGATTGTGGACAGTGGGAGTGAACGGAAAGGGGTTTGTGTCCATTGGGATTGTGGACAGTGGGAGTGAGCGGGAAGGGGTTCGCGTCCATCGGGATTGTGGACAGTGGGAATGAACGGGAAGGGGTTTGGGTCCATTGGGATTGTGGACAGTGGGAGTGAACGGGAAGGGGTTTTGGTCCATTGGGATTGTGGACAGTGGGAATGAACGGGAAGGGTTTTTGGTCCATTGGGATTGTGGACAGTGGGAGTGAACGGGAAGGGGTTTTGAACCATTGGGATTGTGGACTGTGGAAGTGAACGTGAAGGGGTTTGGGTCCATTGGGATTCTGGACAGTGGGAGTGAACGGGAAGGGGTTTGGGTCCATTGCGATTGTGGACAGTGGGAGTGAACGGGAAGGGGTTTTGAACCATTGGGATTGTGGACAGTGGGAGTGAACGGGAAGGGGTTTGGGTCCATTGGGATTGTGCACACTGGGAGTGAGGGGAAGGGGTTTGGATCCATTGGGATTGTGGACAGTGGGAGTGAGGGGAAGGGGTTTGGGTCCATTGGGATTGTGGACAGTGGGAGTGAGGGGAAGGGGTTTGGGTCCATTGGGATTGTGGACAGTGGGAGTGAGGGGAAGGGGTTTGGGTCCATTGGGATTGTGGACAGTGGGAGTGAACGGGAAGGGGTTTGGATCCATTGGGATTGTGGACAGTGGGAGTGAGGGGAAGGGGTTTGGATCCATTGGGATTGTGGACAGTGGGAGTGAGGGGAAGGGGTTTGGGTCCATTGGGATTGTGGACAGTGGGAGTGAACGGGAAGGGGTTTGGATCCATTGGGATTGTGGACAGTGGGAGTGAGGGGAAGGGGTTTGGGTCCATTGGGACTGTGGACAGTGGGAGTGAACGGGAAGGGGTTTGGATCCATTGGGATTGTGGACAGTGGGAGTGAGGGGAAGGGGTTTGGGTCCATTGGGATTGTGGACAGTGGGAGTGAACGGGAAGGGGTTTGGATCCATTGGGATTGTGGACAGTGGGAGTGAGGGGAAGGGGTTTGGGTCCATTGGGACTGTGGACAGTGGGAATGAATGGGAAGGGGTTTGGCTCCTCTGCTATTTGGCTTTGTGTATTTTTTTCATTTTGCCTTTATAACCATAGTCGAAGGAGAAAGAAGTGGAAGACAGCAAAGATCCCGCGGCCAAACGCAAATTGAAGGGCTCCAAACGGAGATTGAAGTCCGCGTGAGTATATTTCCCCTTTGTCTCACCGATTAACTCGGAGGAAAGATTCTCACCTCTCGACACATAACAGAGTCAGTGGAGGAATGAAACTCGGTAGTAACATACCCCGATTCAATCTCCTCTGCACCCTCTCCAATTCCTGAACATTTGTCACCCAGACTTGTCCACTCAGCTCCTGACCTGATTACAGCCTTGGTTCAAACATGGACAAAAGAGCTGAACTCAAGAGGTGAGGTGAGAGTGACTGCCCTTGACACCAAGGCAGCATTTGACCGAGTATGGCATCAAGGAGCCCAAGCAAAACTGGAGTCAATGGGAATCAGGGGGAAAACTCTCCGCTGGTTGGAATCATACCTAGTGCAAAGGAAGATGGTTGTGGTTGTTGGAGGTCAATCATCTGAGCTCCAGGACATCACTGCAGGAGTTCCTCAGGGTAGTGTCCTAGACCCAACCATCTCCAGCTGCTTCATCAATGACCTTCCTTCAATCATAAGGTCAGAAGTGGGGATGTTCGCTGATGATTACACAATGTTCAGCACCATTCGCGACTCCTCAGATACTGAAGCAGTCCGTGTAGAAATGCAGCAAGACTTGGACAATATCCAGGCTTGGGCTGATAAGTGGCAAGTAACATTCGCGCCACACAAGTGCCAGGCAATGACCATCTCCAACAAGAGAGAATCTAACCATCTCCCCTTGACATTCAATGGCATTACCATCGCAGAATCCCCCACTATCAACATCCTGGGGGTTACCATTGACCAGAAACTGAACTGGACCAGCCATATAAATACTGTGACTACAAGAGCAGGTCAGAGGCTGGGAATCCTGTGGTGAGTAACTCACCTCCTGACTCCCCAAAGCCTGTCCACCATCTACAAGGCACAAGTCAGGAATGTGATGGAATACTCTCCACTTGCCTGGATGGGTGCAGCTCCAATAACACTCAGGAAGCTCGACACCGTCCGGGACAAAGCAGCCCGCTTGATTGGCACCCCATCTACAAACATTCACTCCCTCCACCACCGACGCACAGTGACAGCAGTGTGTACCATCTACAAGATGCACTGCAGCAACGCACCAAGGCTCCTTAGACAGCTCCTTCCAAACCTGCGACCTCTACCAACTAGAAGGACAAGGGAAGCAGATGCATGGGAACACCACCACCTGCAAGTTCCCCTCCAAGTCACACACCATCCTGATTTGGAACTATATCGGCCGTTCCTTCACTGTCGCTGGGTCAAAATCCTGGAACTCCCTTCCTCACCGCACTGTGGGTGTACCTACCCCACACGGACTGCAGCGGTTCAAGAAGGCAGCTCACCACCACCTTCTCAAGGGCAATGAGGGATGGGCAAGAAATGCTGGTCTGGCCAGTGTTGCCCACATCCCTGAATGAATAAAGAAAAACAATCCACCAGCCCAGGGCCTTCATTCAGATCGTGAATGGTTTCGGGTTAAGTCTCAAGCCCGGTGGCTCTCCCACCCCAGTAACCGACCCCTATCATGTTCTCAATTCTCACCCATGCTTTCCAGACCCACTGCTCCTCAGCTGGGATCGGCCTTACAACACTCATTCTCCTGACCTCACGGAGTGTAATCTGTATGCCAGGGTGTCCACTCAGGTTAATAACTCTGGGCTCTGCCCTACACTAACCCCACCCCCATACTCTTCCACCCCCATCAGGAAGAAGCAACAGGGAGATGTCGATGAGGAAGAACGAGAGGAAGGACGAGAGGAAGGACGAGAGGAAGGACGAGAGGAAGGACGAGAGGAAGCGGTACGTGTCTTTATCCCATTCGGAGATTCAGAGGGAAAGGAGATCAGCATGGGCAGGTTATGGGTCCCAGTCTCTGCTGGTGGATTCAGGAGACAGGGTAGCTTACTGGGTTCGACACTGAATTCACCCTCTGGAATCTGGGATCATGTCCAGGCCCAGACAGAGGCAGGAAATGGTCTATCATACAATTCCGAGCATTTAGAAATTGAGACTGGGAAGGGGTTCGGGTCCATTGGGATTGTGGATGGTGGGAGTGAACGGGAATAGGTTTGGGTCCATTGGGACTGTGGATGGTGGGAAAGAACGAGAAGGAGTTCGGATCCATTGGGATTGTGGACAGTTGGAATAAACGGGAAGGGTTTGGGGTCCATTGGGATTGTGGACAGTGGGAGTGAATGGGATGGGGTTCGGGTCCATTGGGATTGTGGACAGTCGGAATAAACGGGAAGGGGTTTGGGTCCATTGGGATTGTGGACAGCGGGAAGGAATGGGAAGGAGTTCGGAGCCTTTGGGATTGTGGACAGTGGGAATGAATGGGAGGGGGTTGAGATCCATTGGGATTGTGGAAAGTGGGAATGAATGGGAAGGGGTTCAGGTCCAGTGGGATTGTGGACAGTCGAAATAAATGGGCTGGGGTTCGGGTCCATTGGAATTGTGGACAGTGGGAATGAATGGGATGGGTCTCGGGTCCATTGGGATTGTGGACAGTGGGAGTGAGCGGGAAGGGGTTTGGGTCCATTGGGATTGTGTGCAATGGGAGTGCATGGGAAGGGATTTGGGTCCATACCGATTGTGGACGGTGGGAGTGAATGGGAAGGGGATTGGGTCCATAGGGATTGTGGATGGTGGGAGTGAACGGGAAGGGGTTTGGGTCCAATGGGATTGTGGTCACAGGGTATGAACGGGAAGGGGTTGGATCTATTGGGATTGTGTACAATGGGAATGAACGGGTAGGGACTTGGATCCATTTGGATCCATTGGGATTGTGGACAGTGGGAATGAATTGGAAAGTGTTTTAGTCCATCGGGATTGTGGACAGTTGGAGGAAACGGGAGGGGGTTTGGGTCCTTTGGGATCGTGTACAGTGGGAATGAACGGGAAGGGGTTTGGGTCCATTGGGATTGTGTACAGTGGGAGTGAACGGGAAGTGGTTTGGATCCATTGGGATTGTGCACACTGGGAGTGAGGGGAAGGGGTTTGGGTCCTTTGGCATTGTGGACAGTGGGAGTGAATGGGAAGGGGTTTGGATCCATTGGGATTGTGCACACTGGG
Source organism: Heterodontus francisci (assembly GCF_036365525.1). Classification (NCBI taxonomy): domain Eukaryota; kingdom Metazoa; phylum Chordata; class Chondrichthyes; order Heterodontiformes; family Heterodontidae; genus Heterodontus; species Heterodontus francisci. Next base: position 112,181 of record NW_027141214.1, read on the forward strand.
AGTGAGGTGAAGGGGTTTGGGTCCATTGGCATTGTGGACAGTGGGAGTGAATGGGAAGGGGTTTGGATCCATTGGGATTGTGGACAGTGGGAGTGAGGGGAAGGGGTTTGGATCCATTGGGATTGTGCACACAGGGAGTGAGGGGAAGGGGTTTGGGTCCATTGGGATTGTGGACAGTGGGAGTGAACGGGAAGGGTTTTTGGTCCATTGGGATTGTGGACAGTGAGAGTGAATGGGAAGGGGTTCGGGTCCACTGGGATTGTGGACAGTGGGAGTGAGGGGAAGGGGTTTGGGTCCATTGGGATTGTGTACAGTGGGAGTGAATGGGAAGGGGTTTGGATCCATTGGGATTGTGCACACTGGGAGTGAGGGGAAGGGGTTTGGGTCCATTGGGATTGTGTACACTGGGAGTGAGGGGAAGGGGTTTGGGTCCATTGGGATTGTGGACAGTGGGAGTGAATGGGAAGGGGTTTGGATCCATTGGGATTGTGCACACTGGGAGTGAGGGGAAGGGGTTTGGGTCCATTGGGATTGTGTACACTGGGAGTGAGGGGAAGGGGTTTGGGTCCATTGGGATTGTGGACAGTGGGAGTGAATGGGAAGGGGTTTGGGTCCATTGGGATTGTGGACACTGGGAGTGAGGGGAAGGGGTTTGGGTCCATTGGGATTGTGGACAGTGGGAGTGAATGGGAAGGGGTTTGGGTCCATTGGGATTGTGGACAGTGGGAGTGAACGGGAAGTGGTTTTGGACCATTGGGATTGTGGACAGTGGGAGTGAATGGGAATGGGTTTGGGTCCATTGGGATTGTGGACACTGGGAGTGAGGGGAAGGGGTTTGGGTCCATTGGGATTGTGGACAGTGGGAGTGAATGGGAAGGGGTTTGGGTCTATTGGGATTGTGGACAGTGGGAGTGAATGGGAAGGGGTTTAGGTGCATTGGGATTGTGGACAGTGGGAGTGAATGGGAAGGGGTTTGGGTCCATTGGGATTGTGGACAGTGGGAGTGAATGGGAAGGGGTTTGGGTCCATTGGGATTGTGGACACTGGGAGTGAGGGGAAGGGGTTTGGGTCCATTGGGATTGTGGACAGTGGGAGTGAATGGGAAGGGGTTTGGGTCTATTGGGATTGTGGACAGTGGGAGTGAATGGGAAGGGGTTTGGGTCCATTGGGATTGTGGACAGTGGGAGTGAGGGGAAGGGGTTTGGGTCTATTGGGATTGTGGACAGTGGGAGTGAATGGGAAGGGGTTTGGGTCCATTGGGATTGTGGACAGTGGGAGTGAGGGGAAGGGGTTTGGGTCCATTGGGATTGTGGACAGTGGGAGTGAGGGGAAGGGGTTTGGGTCCATTGGGATTGTGGACAGTGGGAGAGAGGGGAAGGGGTTTGGGTCCATTGGGGTTGTGGACACTGGGAGTGAGGGGAAGGGGTTTGGGTCCATTGGGATTGTGGACAGTGGGTGTGAATGGGAAGTGGTTTTGGACCATTGGGATTGTGGACAGTGGGAGTGAATGGGAAGGGGTTTGGGTCCATTGGGATTGTGGACAGTGGGAGTGAGGGGAAGGGGTTTGGGTCTATTGGGATTGTGGACAGTGGGAGTGAATGGGAAGGGGTTTGGGTCCATTGGGATTGTGGACAGTGGGAGTGAGGGGAAGGGGTTTGGGTCCATTGGGATTGTGGACAGTGGGAGTGAGGGGAAGGGGTTTGGGTCCATTGGGATTGTGGACAGTGGGAGTGAGGGGAAGGGGTTTGGGTCCATTGGGGTTGTGGACACTGGGAGTGAGGGGAAGGGGTTTGGGTCCATTGGGATTGTGGACAGTGGGAGTGAGGGGAAGGGGTTTGGGTCCATTGGGGTTGTGGACACTGGGAGTGAGGGGAAGGGGTTTGGGTCCATTGGGATTGTGGACAGTGGGAGTGAGGGGAAGGGGTTTGGGTCCATTGGGGTTGTGGACACTGGGAGTGAGGGGAAGGGGTTTGGGTCCATTGGGGTTGTGTACACTGGGAGTGAGGGGAAGGGGTTTTGGACCATTGGGATTGTGGACAGTGGGAGTGAATGGGAAGGGGTTTGGGTCCATTGGGATTGTGGACAGTGGGAGTGAATTGGAAGGGGTTTGGGTCCATTGGGATTGTGGACACTGGGAGTGAGGGGAAGGGGTTTTGGTCCATTGGGATTGTGGACAGTGGGAGTGAACGGGAAGGGGTTTGGGTCCATTGGGGTTGTGGACAGTGGGAGTGAACGGGAAGGGGTTTGGATCCATTGGGATTGTGGACACTGGGAGTGAGGTGAAGGGGTTTGGGTCCATTGGGATTGTGGACAGTGGGAGTGAGGGGAAGGGGTTTGGGTCCATTGGGATTGTGCACACTGGGAGTGAATGGCAAGGGGTTTTGACCATTGGGATTGTGTACAGTGGGAGTGAACAGGAAGGGGTTTGGGTCCATTGGGATTGTGGACAGTGGGAGTGAACGGGAAGGGGTTTGGGTCCATTGGGATTGTGGACAGTGGGAGTGAATGGGAAGGGGTTTGGATCCATTGGGATTGTGGACACTGGGAGTGAGGGGAAGGGGTTTGGATCCATTGGGATTGTGGACACTGGGAGTGAGGGGAAGGGGTTTTGGTCCATTGGGATTGTGGACAGTGGGAGTGAGGGGAAGAGGTTTGGGTCCATTGGGATTGTGGACAGTGGGAGTGAGGGGAAGGGGTTTGGGTCCATTGGGATTGTGGACAGTGGGAGTGAATGGGAAGGGGTTTGGCTCCTCTGCTATTTGGCATTGTGTGTTTTTTTCATTTTGCCTTTCGAACCACAGTCTAAGGAGAAAGAAGTGGAAGACAGCAAAGATCCCGCGGCCAAACGCAAGTTGAAGGGCCCCAAACGGAGATTGAAGTCCGCGTGAGTATATTTCCCCTTTGTCTCACCGATTAACTCAGAGGAAAGATTCTCACCTCTCTACACATAACAGAGTCAGTGGAGGAATGAAACTCGGTAGTAACATCCCCCGATTCAATCTCCTCTGCACCCTCTCCAATTCCTGAACATTTGTTACCCAGACTTGTCCACAATCCACCAGCCCAGGGCCTTCATTCAGATTGTGAATGGTTTCGGGTTAAGTCTCAAGCCCGGTGGCTCTCCCACCCCAGTAACCGACCCCTATCATGTTCTCAATTCTCACCCATGCTTTCCAGACCCACTGCTCCTCAGCTGGGATCGGCCTTACAACACTCATTCTCCTGACCTCACGGAGTGTAATCTGTATGCCAGGGTGTCCACTCAGGTTAATAACTCTGGGCTCTGCCCTACACTAACCCCACCCCCATACTCTTCCACCCCCATCAGGAAGAAGCAACAGGGAGATGTCGATGAGGAAGAACGAGAGGAAGAACGAGAGGAAGAACGAGAGGAAGCGGTACGTGTCTTTATCCCATTCGGAGATTCAGAGGGAAAGGAGATCAGCATGGGCAGGTTATGGGTCCCAGTCTCTGCTGGTGGATTCAGGAGACAGGGTGGCTTACTGGGTTCGACACTGAATTCACCCTCTGGAATCTGGGATCATGTCCAGGCCCAGACAGAGGCAGGAAATGGTCTATCATTCAATTCCGAGCATTTAGAAATTGAGAACGGGAAGGGGTTCGGGTCCATCGGGATTGTGGACGGTGGGAGTGAACGGGAAGGGGTTTGGGTCCATCGGGATTGTATACGGTGGGAGTGAACGGGAAGGGGTTTGGGTCCATCGGGATTGTATACGGTGGGAGAGAACGGGAAGGAGTTTTAGTCCATTGGGGTTGTGGACAGTGGAAGTGAACGGGAAGGGGTTTGTGTCCATTGGGATTGTATACGGTGGGAGTGAACGGGAAGGGGTTTGTGTCCATTGGGATTGTATACGGTGGGAGTGAACGGGAAGGGGTTTGTGTCCATTGGGATTATATACAGTGGGAGTGAACGGGAAGGGGTTTGGGTCCATCGGGATTGTATACGGTGGGAGAGAACGGGAAGGGGTTTGGGTCCATTGGGATTCTGGACAGTGGGAGTGAACGGGAAGGGGTTTGGGACAATTGCGGTTGTGGACAGTGGGAATGAACGGGAAGGGGTTTGGGTCCATTGGGATTGTGGACACTGGGAGTGAACGGGAAGGGGTTTTGGACCATTGGGATTGTGGACAGTGGGAGTGAACGGGAAGTGGTTTTGGACCATTGGGATTGTGGACAGTGGGAGTGAATGGGAAGGGGTTTGGCTCCTCTGTTATTTGGCTTTGTGTATTTTTTTCATTTTGCCTTTATAACCATAGTCGAAGGAGAAAGAAGTGGAAGACAGCAAAGATCCCGTGGCCAAACGCAAGTTGAAGAGTCACAAACGGAGATTCAAGTTTGGGTGAGTATATTTCCCCTTTGTCTCACCGATTAACTCAGAGGAAAGATTCTCACCTCTCTACACATAACACACATAACAGAGTCAGTGGAGGAATGAAACTCGGTAGTAACATCCCCCGATTCAATCTCCTCTGCACCCTCTCCAATTCCTGAACATTTGTCACCCAGGCTTGTCCACAATCCACCAGCCCAGGGCCTTCATTCAGATCGTGAATGGTTTCGGGTTTAGTCCCAAGCCCGGTGGCTCTCCCACCCCAGTAACCGACCCCTATCATGTTCCCAATTCTCACCCATGCTTTCCAGACCCACTGCTCCTCAGCTGGGATCGGCCTTACAACACTCATTCTCCTGACCTCACGGAGTGTAATCTGTATGCCAGGGTGTCCACTCAGGTTAATAACTCTGGGCTCTGCCCTACACTAACCCCACCCCCATACTCTTCCACCCCCATCAGGAAGAAGCAACAGGGAGATGTCGATGACGAAGAACGAGAGGAAGAACGAGAGAAAGAACGAGAGAAAGAACGAGAGGAAGAACGAGAGGAAGCCGTACGTGTCTTTATCCCATTTGGAGATTCAGAGGGAAAGGAGATCAGCATGGGCAGGTTATGGGTCCCAGTCTCTGCTGGTAGATTCAGAAGACAGGGTAGCTTACTGGGTTCGACACTGAATTCACCCTCTGGAATCTGGGATCATGTCCAGGCCCAGACAGAGGCAGGAAATGGTCTATCATTCAATTCCGAGCATTTAGAAATTGAGAATGGGAAGGGGTTCGGGTCCATTGGGATTGTGGACGGTGGGAGTGAACGGGAATAGGTTTGGGTCCATTGGGATTGTGTAGGGTGGGAGTGAACGGGAAGGGGTTTGAGTCCATCGGGATTGTGTCCGGTGGGAGTGTACGGGAAGGGGTTCGGGTCCAGTGGGATTGTGTACAGCGGGAGTGAACGGGAAGGGGTTTGGGTCCATTGGGATTGTGTACAGTGGGAGTGAATGGGAAGGGGTTTGGGTGTACTGGGATTGTAAACAGTGGGAGTGAATGGGAAGTGGCTTTGGGTCCATTGGGAATCTGTACAATGGGAGTGAATGGGAAGCGGGTTTGGGTCCATTGGGATTGTGTACAGTGGGAGTGAATGGGAAGCGGGTTTGGGTCCATTGGGATTGTGTACAGTGGGAGTGAATGGGAAGCGGGTTTGGGTCCATTGGGATTGTGTACAGTGGGAGCGAGTAGGAAGTGGTTTGAGTCCGTTGGGATTGTGGACAGTGGGAGTGAACGGGAAGGGGTTTGGGTCCATTGGGATTGTGGACAGTGGGAGCGAGTAGGAAGTGGTTTGAGTCCGTTGGGATTGTGGACAGTGGGAGCGAGTGGGAATGGGTTTGGGTCCATTGGGATTGTGTACAGTGGGAGTGAAGGGGAAGGGGTTTGGGTCCATTGGGATTGTGGACAGTGGGAGCGAGTGGGAAGGGGTTTGGGTCCGTTGGGATTGTGGACAGTGGGAGCGAGTGGGAAGGGGTTTGGGTCCGTTGGGATTGTGGACAGTGGGAGCGAGTTGCAAGGGGTTTGGGTCCAATGGGATTGTGGACCGTGGGAGTGAACAGGAAGGGGTTTGGGTCCATTGGGATTGTGGACAGTGGGAGCGAGTGGGAAGGGGTTTGGGTCCATTGGGATTGTGGACAGTGGGAGTGAGGGGAAGGGGTTTGGGTCCATTGGGATTGTGGACAGTGGGAGTGAGGGGAAGGGGTTTGGGTCCATTGGGATTGTGGACAGTGGGAGTGAGGGGAAGGGGTTTGGGTCCATTGGGATTGTGTACAGTGGGAGTGAGGGGAAGGGGTTTGGGTCCATTGGGATTGTGTACAGTGGGAGTGAGGGGAAGGGGTTTGGGTCTATTGGGAAAGTGGACGGTGGGAGCGAGCGGGAAGGGGTTTGGGTCCAGTGGGAGTGTGTATCGTGGGAGTGAACGGGAAGGTGTTCGGGTCCAGTGGGATTGTGGACCGTGGGAGTGAACGGGAAGGGGTTCGGGTCCAGTGGGATTGTGTACCGTGGTTGTGAATGGGAAGATGTTCGTGTCCAGTGGGATTGTGGACCGTGGGAGTGAACGGGAAGATGTTCGGGTCCAGTGGGATTGTGGACCGTGGGTGTGAATGGGAAGGTGTTCGGGTCCAGTGGGATTGTGGACCGTGGGTGTAAACGGGAAGGGGTTCGTGTCCAGTGGGAGTGTGTATCGTGGGAGTGAACGGGAAGGTGTTCGGGTCCAGTGGGATTGTGGACCGTGGGAGTGAACGGGAAGATGTTCGTGTCCAGTGGGATTGTGGACCGTGGGAGTGAACGGGAAGGGGTTCGTGTCCAGTGGGATTGTGGACCGTGGGAGTGAACGGGAAGGGGTTCGTGTCCAGTGGGATTGTGGACCGTGGGTGTGAACGGGAAGATGTTCGTGTCCAGTGGGATTGTGGACCGTGGGTGTGAACGGGAAGGTGTTCGGGTCCAGTGGGAGTGTGTATCGTGGGAGTGAACGGGAAGGTGTTCGGGTCCAGTCGGATTGTGGACCGTGGGTGTGAATGGGAAGATGTTCGGGTCCAGTGGGAGTGTGTATCGTGGGAGTGAACGGGAAGGGGTTCGTGTCCAGTGGGATTGTGGACCGTGGGTGTGAATGGGAAGATGTTCGTGTCCAGTGGGATTGTGGACCGTGGGTGTGAACGGGAAGGTGTTCGGGTCCAGTGGGAGTGTGTATCGTGGGAGTGAACGGGAAGGTGTTCGGGTCCAGTGGGATTGTGGACCGTGGGTGTGAATGGGAAGATGTTCGGGTCCAGTGGGAGTGTGTATCGTGGGAGTGAACGGGAAGGTGTTCGGGTCCAGTGGGATTGTGGACCGTGGGAGTGAACGGGAAGGGGTTCGTGTCCAGTGGGATTGTGGACCGTGGGAGTGAATGGGAAGGGGTTCGTGTCCAGTGGGATTGTGGACCGTGGGTGTGAATGGGAAGATGTTCGTGTCCAGTGGGATTGTGGACCGTGGGTGTGAATGGGAAGATGTTCGTGTCCAGTGGGATTGTGGATCGTGGGAGTGAACGGGAAGGTGTTCGTGTCCAGTGGGATTGTGGACCGTGGGTGTGAACGGGAAGGTGTTCGGGTCCAGTGGGATTGTGGACCGTGGGAGTGAACGGGAAGGGGTTCGTGTCCAGTGGGATTGTGGACCGTGGGAGTGAACGGGAAGGGGTTCGGGTCCAGTGGGATTGTGGACCGTGGGAGTGAACGGGAAGATGTTCGGGTCCAGTGGGATTGTGGACCGTGGGTGTGAACGGGAAGATGTTCGTGTCCAGTGGGATTGTGGACCGTGGGAGTGAACGGGAAGATGTTCGTGTCCAGTGGGATTGTGGACCGTGGGAGTGAACGGGAAGGGGTTCGTGTCCAGTGGGATTGTGGACCGTGGGAGTGAACGGGAAGGTGTTCGTGTCCAGTGGGATTGTGGACCGTGGGTGTGAATGGGAAGGGGTTCGTGTCCAGTGGGATTGTGGACCGTGGGTGTGAATGGGAAGATGTTCGGGTCCAGTGGGATTGTGGACCGTGGGAGTGAACGGGAAGGTGTTCGGGTCCAGTGGGAGTGTGTATCGTGGGAGTGAACGGGAAGGTGTTCGTGTCCAGTGGGATTGTGGACCGTGGGTGTGAATGGGAAGATGTTCGGGTCCAGTGGGATTGTGGACCGTGGGTGTGAATGGGAAGATGTTCGTGTCCAGTGGGATTGTGGACCGTGGGTGTGAACGGGAAGGTGTTCGGGTCCAGTGGGATTGCGGACAGTGGGAGTGAATGGGAAGTTGTTCGGGTCCAGTGGGATTGTGGACTGTGGGAGTGAATGGGAAGATGTTCGTGTCCAGTGGGATTGTGGACCATGGGTGTGAACGGGAAGATGTTCGTGTCCAGTGGGATTGTGGACCATGGGTGTGAACGGGAAGATGTTCGGGTCCAGTGGGATTGTGGACCATGGGTGTGAACGGGAAGATGTTCGGGTCCAGTGGGATTGTGGACCGTGGGAGTGAACGGGAAGGTGTTCGTGTCCAGTGGGATTGTGGACCGTGGGAGTGAACGGGAAGGTGTTCGTGTCCAGTGGGATTGTGTATCGTGGGAGAGAACGGGAAGGTGTTCGTGTCCAGTGGGATTGTGGACCGTGGGAGTGAACGGGAAGGTGTTCGTGTCCAGTGGGATTGTGTATCGTGGGAGTGAACGGGAAGGGGTTCGTGTCCAGTGGGATTGTGTATCGTGGGAGTGAATGGGAAGATGTTCGGGTCCAGTGGGATTGTGGACCATGGGAGTGAACGGGAAGGGGTTCGTGTCCAGTGGGATTGTGGACCATGGGTGTGAATGGGAAGATGTTCGGGTCCAGTGGGATTGTGGACCATGGGAGTGAACGGGAAGATGTTCGTGTCCAGTGGGATTGTGGACCGTGGGTGTGAACGGGAAGATGTTCGGGTCCAGTGGGATTGTGGACCGTGGGTGTGAATGGGAAGATGTTCGTGTCCAGTGGGATTGTGGACTGTGGGAGTGAACGGGAAGATGTTCGTGTCCAGTGGGATTGTGGACCGTGGGTGTGAACGGGAAGATGTTCGGGTCCAGTGGGATTGTGGACCGTGGGAGTGAACGGGAAGGTGTTCGTGTCCAGTGGGATTGTGGACCGTGGGAGTGAACGGGAAGATGTTCGGGTCCAGTGGGATTGTGGACCGTGGGAGTGAACGGGAAGGTGTTCGTGTCCAGTGGGATTGTGGACCGTGGGTGTGAACGGGAAGATGTTCGGGTCCAGTGGGATTGTGGACCGTGGGAGTGAACGGGAAGGTGTTCGTGTCCAGTGGGATTGTGGACCGTGGGAGTGAACGGGAAGATGTTCGTGTCCAGTGGGATTGTGGACCGTGGGTGTGAACGGGAAGGTGTTCGTGTCCAGTGGGATTGTGGACCGTGGGAGTGAACGGGAAGGTGTTCGTGTCCAGTGGGATTGTGGACCGTGGGTGTGAACGGGAAGATGTTCGTGTCCAGTGGGATTGTGGACCGTGGGTGTGAATGGGAAGATGTTCGTGTCCAGTGGGATTGTGGACCGTGGGAGTGAACGGGAAGGTGTTCGTGTCCAGTGGGATTGTGGACCGTGGGAGTGAACGGGAAGATGTTCGTGTCCAGTGGGATTGTGGACCGTGGGTGTGAACGGGAAGGTGTTCGTGTCCAGTGGGATTGTGGACCGTGGGTGTGAATGGGAAGATGTTCGGGTCCAGTGGGATTGTGGACCGTGGGAGTGAACGGGAAGATGTTCGTGTCCAGTGGGATTGTGGACCGTGGGTGTGAACGGGAAGATGTTCGGGTCCAGTGGGATTGTGGACCGTGGGTGTGAACGGGAAGGGGTTCGTGTCCAGTGGGATTGTGTATCGTGGGTGTGAATGGGAAGATGTTCGGGTCCAGTGGGATTGTGGACCGTGGGAGTGAATGGGAAGATGTTCGGGTCCAGTGGGATTGTGGACCGTGGGAGTGAATGGGAAGATGTTCGTGTCCAGTGGGATTGTGGACCGTGGGTGTGAACGGGAAGATGTTCGGGTCCAGTGGGATTGTGGACCGTGGGTGTGAACGGGAAGATGTTCGGGTCCAGTGGGATTGTGGACCATGGGTGTGAACGGGAAGATGTTCGGGTCCAGTGGGATTGTGGACCGTGGGTGTGAACGGGAAGGGGTTCGTGTCCAGTGGGATTGTGGACCGTGGGTGTGAACGGGAAGGGGTTCGGGTCCAGTGGGATTGTGGACCGTGGGAGTGAACGGGAAGATGTTCGTGTCCAGTGGGATTGTGGACCGTGGGTGTGAACGGGAAGGTGTTCGGGTCCAGTGGGATTGTGGACCGTGGGAGTGAACGGGAAGGTGTTCGTGTCCAGTGGGATTGTGGACCGTGGGTGTGAACGGGAAGATGTTCGTGTCCAGTGGGATTGTGGACCATGGGTGTGAATGGGAAGATGTTCGTGTCCAGTGGGATTGTGGACCGTGGGAGTGAATGGGAAGGTGTTCGTGTCCAGTGGGATTGTGGACCGTGGGTGTGAACGGGAAGATGTTCGTGTCCAGTGGGATTGTGGACCGTGGGAGTGAACGGGAAGGTGTTTGTGTCCAGTGGGATTGTGGACCGTGGGTGTGAACGGGAAGGGGTTCGTGTCCAGTGGGATTGTGGACCGTGGGTGTGAACGGGAAGGGGTTCGGGTCCAGTGGGATTGTGGACCGTGGGAGTGAACGGGAAGATGTTCGTGTCCAGTGGGATTGTGGACCGTGGGTGTGAACGGGAAGATGTTCGTGTCCAGTGGGATTGTGGACCGTGGGAGTGAACGGGAAGGTGTTCGTGTCCAGTGGGATTGTGGACCATGGGTGTGAATGGGAAGATGTTCGTGTCCAGTGGGATTGTGGACCGTGGGTGTGAACGGGAAGATGTTCGTGTCCAGTGGGATTGTGGACCGTGGGAGTGAACGGGAAGATGTTCGTGTCCAGTGGGATTGTGGACCGTGGGTGTGAACGGGAAGGTGTTCGTGTCCAGTGGGATTGTGGACCGTGGGTGTGAACGGGAAGATGTTCGTGTCCAGTGGGATTGTGGACCGTGGGAGTGAACGGGAAGATGTTCGTGTCCAGTGGGATTGTGGACCGTGGGTGTGAACGGGAAGATGTTCGTGTCCAGTGGGATTGTGGACCGTGGGAGTGAACGGGAAGATGTTCGTGTCCAGTGGGATTGTGGACCGTGGGTGTGACCGGGAAGGGGTTCGTGTCCAGTGGGATTGTGGACCGTGGGTGTGAACGGGAAGATGTTCGGGTCCAGTGGGATTGTGGACCGTGGGAGTGAACGGGAAGGTGTTCGTGTCCAGTGGGATTGTGGACCGTGGGTGTGAATGGGAAGGGGTTCGTGTCCAGTGGGATTGTGGACCGTGGGTGTGAACGGGAAGATGTTCGGGTCCAGTGGGATTGTGGACCGTGGGAGTGAACGGGAAGATGTTCGTGTCCAGTGGGATTGTGGACCGTGGGTGTGAACGGGAAGGGGTTCGTGTCCAGTGGGATTGTGGACCATGGGTGTGAATGGGAAGATGTTCGTGTCCAGTGGGATTGTGGACCGTGGGAGTGAACGGGAAGGGGTTCGTGTCCAGTGGGATTGTGGACCGTGGGAGTGAACGGGAAGGGGTTCGTGTCCAGTGGGATTGTGGACCGTGGGAGTGAACGGGAAGATGTTCGTGTCCAGTGGGATTGTGGACCGTGGGAGTGAACGGGAAGGTGTTCGGGTCCAGTGGGATTGTGGACCGTGGGAGTGAACGGGAAGGGGTTCGTGTCCAGTGGGATTGTGGACCGTGGGAGTGAACGGGAAGGTGTTCGTGTCCAGTGGGATTGTGGACCGTGGGTGTGAATGGGAAGATGTTCGTGTCCAGTGGGATTGTGGACCGTGGGAGTGAACGGGAAGATGTTCGTGTCCAGTGGGATTGTGGACCGTGGGAGTGAACGGGAAGATGTTCGGGTCCAGTGGGATTGTGGACCGTGGGTGTGAACGGGAAGGGGTTCGGGTCCAGTGGGATTGTGGACCGTGGGTGTGAATGGGAAGGGGTTCGGGTCCAGTGGGATTGTGGACCGTGGGAGTGAACGGGAAGGGGTTCGGGTCCAGTGGGATTGTGGACCATGGGTGTGAATGGGAAGGGGTTCGTGTCCAGTGGGATTGTGGACCGTGGGTGTGAACGGGAAGATGTTCGTGTCCAGTGGGATTGTGGACCGTGGGTGTGAATGGGAAGGGGTTCGTGTCCAGTGGGATTGTGGACCGTGGGTGTGAATGGGAAGATGTTCGGGTCCAGTGGGATTGTGGACCGTGGGTGTGAACGGGAAGATGTTCGTGTCCAGTGGGATTGTGGACCGTGGGTGTGAACGGGAAGATGTTCGTGTCCAGTGGGATTGTGGACCGTGGGTGTGAACGGGAAGGTGTTCGTGTCCAGTGGGATTGTGGACCGTGGGAGTGAATGGGAAGATGTTCGTGTCCAGTGGGATTGTGGACCGTGGGAGTGAACGGGAAGGGGTTCGTGTCCAGTGGGATTGTGGACCGTGGGTGTGAACGGGAAGGTGTTCGGGTCCAGTGGGATTGTGGACCGTGGGAGTGAACGGGAAGATGTTCGGGTCCAGTGGGATTGTGGACCGTGGGTGTGAACGGGAAGATGTTCGTGTCCAGTGGGATTGTGGACCGTGGGAGTGAATGGGAAGATGTTCGTGTCCAGTGGGATTGTGTATCGTGGGTGTGAACGGGAAGATGTTCGTGTCCAGTGGGATTGTGGACCGTGGGTGTGAACGGGAAGATGTTCGTGTCCAGTGGGATTGTGGACCGTGGGTGTGAATGGGAAGATGTTCGTGTCCAGTGGGATTGTGGACCGTGGGAGTGAACGGGAAGATGTTCGTGTCCAGTGGGATTGTGTATCGTGGGTGTGAACGGGAAGATGTTCGTGTCCAGTGGGATTGTGGACCGTGGGTGTGAATGGGAAGGGGTTCGTGTCCAGTGGGATTGTGGACCGTGGGAGTGAATGGGAAGATGTTCGTGTCCAGTGGGATTGTGGACCGTGGGTGTGAACGGGAAGGGGTTCGGGTCCAGTGGGATTGTGGACCATGGGTGTGAATGGGAAGGGGTTCGTGTCCAGTGGGATTGTGGACCGTGGGTGTGAACGGGAAGATGTTCGTGTCCAGTGGGATTGTGGACCGTGGGTGTGAATGGGAAGATGTTCGTGTCCAGTGGGATTGTGGACCGTGGGAGTGAACGGGAAGGGGTTCGTGTCCAGTGGGATTGTGGACCGTGGGAGTGAACGGGAAGGGGTTCGTGTCCAGTGGGATTGTGGACCGTGGGAGTGAACGGGAAGATGTTCGTGTCCAGTGGGATTGTGGACCGTGGGAGTGAACGGGAAGGGGTTCGTGTCCAGTGGGATTGTGGACCGTGGGAGTGAACGGGAAGGGGTTCGTGTCCAGTGGGATTGTGGACCGTGGGAGTGAATGGGAAGATGTTCGTGTCCAGTGGGATTGTGTATCGTGGGTGTGAACGGGAAGATGTTCGTGTCCAGTGGGATTGTGGACCGTGGGTGTGAACGGGAAGATGTTCGTGTCCAGTGGGATTGTGGACCGTGGGAGTGAACGGGAAGATGTTCGTGTCCAGTGGGATTGTGTATCGTGGGTGTGAACGGGAAGATGTTCGTGTCCAGTGGGATTGTGGACCGTGGGTGTGAATGGGAAGGGGTTCGTGTCCAGTGGGAGTGTGGACCGTGGGAGTGAACGGGAAGGTGTTCGGGTCCAGTGGGATTGTGGACCGTGGGTGTGAACGGGAAGGTGTTCGGGTCCAGTGGGATTGTGGACCGTGGGAGTGAACGGGAAGATGTTCGTGTCCAGTGGGATTGTGGACCGTGGGAGTGAACGGGAAGGTGTTCGTGTCCAGTGGGATTGTGGACCGTGGGAGTGAACGGGAAGATGTTCGTGTCCAGTGGGATTGTGGACCGTGGGAGTGAACGGGAAGATGTTCGGGTCCAGTGGGATTGTGGACCGTGGGAGTGAATGGGAAGGGGTTCGTGTCCAGTGGGATTGTGGACCGTGGGAGTGAATGGGAAGATGTTCGTGTCCAGTGGGATTGTGGACCGTGGGTGTGAACGGGAAGATGTTCGTGTCCAGTGGGAGTGTGTATCGTGGGTGTGAACGGGAAGATGTTCGTGTCCAGTGGGATTGTGGACCGTGGGTGTGAACGGGAAGATGTTCGTGTCCAGTGGGAGTGTGTATCGTGGGAGTGAATGGGAAGATGTTCGTGTCCAGTGGGATTGTGGACCGTGGGAGTGAACGGGAAGATGTTCGGGTCCAGTGGGATTGTGGACCATGGGTGTGAACGGGAAGATGTTCGGGTCCAGTGGGATTGTGGACCGTGGGAGTGAACGGGAAGGTGTTCGTGTCCAGTGGGATTGTGGACCGTGGGAGTGAACGGGAAGGGGTTCGTGTCCAGTGGGATTGTGGACCGTGGGTGTGAATGGGAAGGTGTTCGTGTCCAGTGGGATTGTGTATCGTGGGAGTGAACGGGAAGGGGTTCGTGTCCAGTGGGATTGTGTATCGTGGGAGTGAACGGGAAGGGGTTCGTGTCCAGTGGGATTGTGGACCGTGGGTGTGAACGGGAAGGGGTTCGTGTCCAGTGGGATTGTGGACCGTGGGAGTGAACGGGAAGGGGTTCGTGTCCAGTGGGATTGTGGACCGTGGGAGTGAACGGGAAGGTGTTCGGGTCCAGTGGGATTGTGGACCATGGGTGTGAACGGGAAGATGTTCGGGTCCAGTGGGATTGTGGACCGTGGGTGTGAACGGGAAGGTGTTCGTGTCCAGTGGGATTGTGGACCGTGGGTGTGAACGGGAAGGTGTTCGGGTCCAGTGGGATTGTGTACCGTGGGAGTGAACGGGAAGATGTTCGTGTCCAGTGGGATTGTGGACCGTGGGAGTGAACGGGAAGATGTTCGGGTCCAGTGGGATTGTGGACCGTGGGTGTGAACGGGAAGATGTTCGGGTCCAGTGGGATTGTGGACCGTGGGTGTGAACGGGAAGGTGTTCGTGTCCAGTGGGATTGTGGACCGTGGGTGTGAACGGGAAGGTGTTCGTGTCCAGTGGGATTGTGGACCGTGGGTGTGAACGGGAAGGTGTTCGTGTCCAGTGGGATTGTGGACCGTGGGTGTGAACGGGAAGGTGTTCGTGTCCAGTGGGATTGTGTATCGTGGGAGTGAACGGGAAGGTGTTCGTGTCCAGTGGGATTGTGGACCGTGGGTGTGAACGGGAAGGTGTTCGGGTCCAGTGGGATTGTGGACCGTGGGTGTGAACGGGAAGGTGTTCGGGTCCAGTGGGATTGTGGACCGTGGGAGTGAACGGGAAGGGGTTCGGGTCCAGTGGGATTGTGGACCGTGGGTGTGAATGGGAAGATGTTCGTGTCCAGTGGGATTGTGGACCGTGGGAGTGAACGGGAAGATGTTCGTGTCCAGTGGGATTGTGGACCGTGGGAGTGAACGGGAAGGGGTTCGGGTCCAGTGGGATTGTGGACCGTGGGAGTGAATGGGAAGATGTTCGGGTCCAGTGGGATTGTGGACCGTGGGAGTGAACGGGAAGGTGTTCGGGTCCAGTGGGATTGTGGACCGTGGGTGTGAACGGGAAGGTGTTCGTGTCCAGTGGGATTGTGGACCGTGGGAGTGAACGGGAAGGGGTTCGTGTCCAGTGGGATTGTGGACCGTGGGAGTGAACGGGAAGGTGTTCGGGTCCAGTGGGATTGTGGACCGTGGGAGTGAACGGGAAGGGGTTCGTGTCCAGTGGGATTGTGGACCGTGGGAGTGAACGGGAAGATGTTCGGGTCCAGTGGGATTGTGTATCGTGGGTGTGAACGGGAAGGGGTTCGTGTCCAGTGGGATTGTGGACCGTGGGTGTGAACGGGAAGATGTTCGGGTCCAGTGGGATTGTGTATCGTGGGTGTGAACGGGAAGGGGTTCGTGTCCAGTGGGATTGTGGACCGTGGGTGTGAATGGGAAGATGTTCGGGTCCAGTGGGATTGTGTATCGTGGGTGTGAACGGGAAGGGGTTCGTGTCCAGTGGGATTGTGGACCGTGGGTGTGAACGGGAAGGTGTTCGTGTCCAGTGGGATTGTGGACCGTGGGAGTGAACGGGAAGGGGTTCGTGTCCAGTGGGATTGTGGACTGTGGGTGTGAACGGGAAGATGTTCGTGTCTAGTGGGATTGTGGACCGTGGGAGTGAACGGGAAGGGGTTCGTGTCCAGTGGGATTGTGGACCGTGGGAGTGAACGGGAAGGGGTTCGTGTCCAGTGGGATTGTGGACCGTTCGGGTGCAGTGATATTTTGTCTTTCCTGAATTTTCTGTATTTTGCAGCCCCAGGAGAGTCCGGAGCCTGGAATTCTGCCAACTGCTCCCTTTCGAATGCTTAAATCATTGTAAGTGTTATCTACACCTTTCCTGAGAAATGAATTCGGGAAATTGCAGAGACAAAGTGGAAACCCAGCTTCGTCACGAACTACCTTTTGTCTTTCGGAGGGCAGGAATGGAGTCACGAAATTCCAGGGAGCGGCACCTGCTATCCCTATCCCCTCCCGACCTGGAATTCTCCATTTCTCCTTCATCCCTCAATCCCACTGGACCCTCCGTCTCCCCGTATCCCTCAATCCCACTGACCCTCCGTCTCCCCGCATCCCTCATCCCACTGACCCTCCGTCTCCCCGTATCCCTCAATCTCACTGACCCTCCGTCTCCCCACATCCCTCAATCCCACTGACCTTCTGTCTCCCCGTATCCCTCAATCTCACTGACCCTCCGTCTCCCCACATCCCTCAATCCCACTGACCTTCTGTCTCCCCGTATCCCTCAATCTCACTGACCCTCCGTCTCCCCACATCCTCAATCCCACTGACCCTCCGTCTCCCCGTATCCCTCAATCTCACTGACCCTCCGTCTCCCCACATCCTCAATCCCACTGACCCTCCGTCTCCCCGCATCCCTCAATCTCACTGACCCTCCGTCTCCCCACATCCTCAATCTCACTGACCCTCCGTCTCCCCACATCCTCAATCTCACTGACCCTCCGTCTCCCCGTATCCCTCAATCCCACTGACCTTCTGTCTCCCCGTATCCCTCAATCTCACTGACCCTCCGTCTCCCCACATCCTCAATCCCACTGACCCTCCGTCTCCCCGTATCCCTCAATCCCACTGACCTTCTGTCTCCCCGTATCCCTCAATCTCACTGACCCTCCGTCTCCCCGTATCCCTCAATCTCACTGACCCTCCGTCTCCCCACATCCTCAATCCCACTGACCCTCCGTCTCCCCGCATCCCTCAATCTCACTGACCCTCCGTCTCCCCACATCCTCAATCCCACTGACCCTCCGTCTCCCCGTATCCCTCAATCTCACTGACCCTCCGTCTCCCCGCATCCTTCAATCTCACTGACCCTCCGTCTCCCCGTATTCCTCAATCCCACTGACCCTCCGTCTCCTCACATCCTCAATCCCACTGACCCTCCGTCTCCCCGCATCCTTCAATCTCACTGACCCTCCGTCTCTCCGCATCCCTCAATCTCACTGACCCTCCGTCTCCCCGTATCCCTCAATCCCACTGACCCTCCGTCTCCCCGCATCCTTCAATCTCACTGACCCTCCGTCTCCCCACATCCCTCAATCCCACTGACCCTCCGTCTCCCCGCATCCCTCAATCTCACTTACCCTCCGTCTCCCCACATCCCTCAATCCCACTGACCCTCCGTCTCCCCGTTTCCCTCAATCCCACTGACCCTCCGTCTCCCCACATCCCTCAATCCCACTGACCCTCCGTCTCTCCGTATCCCTCAATCTCAACGACCCAACTTTGGGACCCGTACCCCGGGGAGAGTCGGTGCCCGTGGAGACCCGTACCCCGGGGAGAGTCGGTGCCCGTGGAGACCCGTACCCCGGGGAGAGTCGGTGCCCGTGGAGGACCCGTACCCTGGGGAGAGTCGGTGCCCGTGGAGGACCCGTACCCTGGGGAGAGTCGGTGCCCGTGGAGGACCCGTACCCCGGGGAGAGTCGGTGCCCGTGGAGGACCCGTACCCTGGGGAGAGTCGGTGCCCGTGGAGGACCCGTACCCTGGGGAGAGTCGGTGCCCGTGGAGGACCCGTACCCCGGGGAGAGTCGGTGCCCGTGGAGGACCCGTACCCTGGGGAGAGTCGGTGTCCGTGGGGAGACCCGTACCCCGGGGAGAGTCGGTGCCCGTGGGGAGACCCGTACCCTGGGGAGAGTCGGTGTCCGTGGAGGACCTGTACCCCGGGGAGAGTCGGTGCCCATGGGGAGACCCGTACCTTGGGGAGAGTCGGTGTCCGTGGGGAGACCCGTACCCCGGGGAGAGTCGGTGCCTGTGAGATTGTATTTACCCTTGTTCATCTTATACCAGCATGGGAACAGACTCTGGTCAGGAAGTCGGAAGCGGGGAATGAAATTCACACACATGGTCTGAGCAGGTAAAACTCCCGCTCTCACCCCCTCCCCTCGCACCCCCTCCCCTCTCACCCCCTCCCCTCGCACCCCCTCCCCCTCGCACCCCCTCCCCCTCGCACCCCCTCCCCGCTCTCACCCCCTCCCCTCTCACCCCCTCCCGCTCTCACCCCCTCCCCTCTCACCCCCTCCCGCTCTCACCCCCTCCCGCTCTCACCCCCTCCCCTCGCACCCCCTCCCCTCTCACCCCCTCCCCTCGCACCCCCTCCCCCTCGAACCCCCTCCCGCTCTCACCCCCTCCCGCTCTCACCCCCTCCCGCTCTCACCCCCTCCCCTCTCACCCCCTCCCGCTCTCACCCCCTCCCCTCTCACCCCCCTCCCCCTCGCACCCCCTCCCCTCTCACCCCCCTCCCCTCTCACCCCCTCCCGCTCTCACCCCCTCCCCCTCGCACCCCCTCCCCTCTCACCCCCCTCCCTCTCACCCCCTCCCCCTCTCACCCCCTCCCCCTCTCACCCCCTCCCCCTCTCACCCCCTCCCCCTCGCACCCCCTCCCCTCGCACCCCCCTCCCCTCTCACCCCCTCCCCTCTCACCCCCTCCCCTCTCACCCCCTCCCCCTCTCACCCCCTCCCCCTCTCACCCCCTCCCCCTCGCACCCCCTCCCCTCTCACCCCCTCCCCTCTCACCCCCTCCCCCTCGTACCCCCTCCCCCTCGCACCCCCTCCCCCTCGCACCCCCTCCCGCTCTCACCCCCTCCCCTCTCACCCCCTCCCCGCTCACCCCCTCCCCTCTCACCCCCTCCCCTCTCACCCCCTCCCGCTCTCACTCCTCCCGCTCTCACCCCCTCCCGCTCTCACCCCCTCCCCTCGCACCCCCTCCCCTCTCACCCCCTCCCCTCTCACCCCCTCCCCTCTCACCCCCTCCCCCTCTCACCCCCTCCCCCTCTCACCCCCTCCCCTCGCACCCCCTCCCCTCTCACCCCCTCCCCCTCTCACCCCCTCCCCTCGCAACCCCTCCCCTCGCACCCCCTCCCCTCGCACCCCCTCCCCTCTCACCCCCTCCCCTCTCACCCCCTCCCCCACTCACCCCCTCCCCTCTCATCCCCCTCCCCCTCTCACCCCCTCCCCTCTCACCCCCTCCCCTCTCACCCCCTCCCCTCTCACCCCCTCCCCCTCTCACCCCCTCCCCCTCTCACCCCCTCCCCCTCTCACCCCCTCCCCTCTCACCCCCTCCCCTCTCACCCCCTCCCCTCTCACCCCCTCCCGCTCTCACCCCCTCCCCTCGCACCCCCTCCCCTCTCACCCCCTCCCCTCTCACCCCCTCCCCTCTCACCCCCTCCCCCTCGCACCCCCTCCCCCTCGCACCCCCTCCCCCTCTCACCCCCTCCCCTCTCACCCCCTCCCCTCTCACCCCCTCCCCCTCTCACCCCCTCCCCTCTCACCCCCCTCCCGCTCTCACCCCCTCCCGCTCTCACCCCCTCCCGCTCTCACCCCCTCCCCTCTCACCCCCTCCCCTCTCACCCCCTCCCCTCCACCCTATCCTCCCATTCTCACCCTCCATCTCCCCCACGCTCACCTCCCCCTCTCCTCCTCCCTCCCATCACTGCTCCCAAAAATTCCCTCCTTCCTTCCCCCACCCTCTTCGCCCCTACCCCGTACTTTGTTCTCTCTCTCTCTCTCTCTCTCTCTCTCCCCCCCCCCCCTCTCTCTCTCTCTCTCCCCCCCCCTCTCTCTCTCTCTCTCTCTCTCCCCCTCTATCTCTCTCTCTCTGAGGGATTTTGAAAGACCGCAATGCTGGGAATGCAGACACTGACTCTCTCTCTCTCTCTCTCTCTCTCTCCCCCCCCCCACCCCCTCCCTCTCTCTCTCTCTCCTCTCTCTCTCTCTCCTCTCTCTCTCTCA